>NC_079491.1:88365526-88567561 GCF_020520425.1 Spinacia oleracea
TGTGTCCACATGTAAAATGAGAACAGCTATGTTACTCCGACACTCCGGTGGAAGGTGGGTGTCGGTGTCGACATGACCCGACCCGCGACACGACACTCGACACGTGTCCGGGGAGGTATCGACACCGGTGTCTGAAAAGGGTCCGAATTGCAGTGTCGAAATCGGCGACCCGGTGGAGTATTAAACCCTAGATCTGGAAATTGAAGGGTTATATATTCGATTATTTGTTGGAATGATAGGGCTTTTGTTCGCGAGGTTGAGGCGAGTACAAGGGTGAAACTTTTTTCGTCTCCGGCGACCTTCTTGCCTGTCAATTTTGTCAATTTGCCGTTGACCGTAGAAAAGAGGAATGAAAACGGCTACTGCTGGTTTTCCGATCTCCTGTTCTTTTACTCTTTTCATAAAATAAAAATAAATAATTAAATTGTAAAGGGTAGGGAATCTGGAAAAGGTATCCTATGTGGTAGGTACCCACATCTGCCACATCAATATTGGGCCTATTGGCACATAGTTACCCACATCTTCAGCACTTTTTGTCTTTTTCTAACCCACGTACCTGCCTGTTTGGTTTCTTTTCATTCATTTTTTTCATTTTTTTCATTTTTTTCATTTTTTTCATTTAATCTTTCATGTTTTTTAATTTAACAATTATTTTTTATTACTTTTTAATTTTAACAACTATTTTTTAATTTTTAGATAATGTGTCACTTTTTTATCCGACACTTTGTACGGGAGTCGTGTCTAAAAAATAAGTCAAGACACTCCTTTGACCGTGTCGGAGTGTCTGCCAATATTTGGATCGGAGTGTCCCGACACGACACCGACACCCGTGTCCGACACGACACCGACACCCGTGTCTGAGTAACATAGGAGAACAGCAACGAAAAGAAACAACAAAAGGACCCACATCAATACATGGAGTATATAACAATAAGGATTTTAGCACATTGCTCAACCTCACAACTCATCCTCTTTTTGGAAATCAAACAAACCATTGTCAAGCACACGTGTTATAACAGTTGAAGCGAAACCTGTTGGCTCATATCATATGTGGCAGACCAAAGAACCCAAACCCATTTTCTCCTACATTTGAAGTTTTCCAAAAAAGCCACTCACCACTAAACAGCTTCACGTTGTCATTCTACTTACCTTTAGAGCCATCGTGAATATAGCCTAAAACCCCTGAAATGTAATCTACAGGACTCTTGGTTTCTTACTCAAAAGTCAATACTACATAAAGATACTAGGTCAACATCATGTAGTACATCTGTAAATGGATACTTCAAATGGAAATAGAAACCTTGAAGATTAGCATGGTCTCTTAAATGCCACTTCAAACTTCTCCATTTTCTACTCACATTCTGCATAACTATTGGTGTGCACCAATTCCCTCGGTTAGTTACTTAAGGCAAGAGTTCAAGCTTCAACAACCACTTTTGAGATGATTTCCCTTCATTTGGAGCAATAATTCGATATTAGGAACCTTAAACGCTCCCAAATAAGAGTATAAGAAACTTCAAGGGATGAATAAAGTTTTAACACTCTTCCCTTGTAGACAACCCACAAATAAAGAGATACCATTCAGTACAAAACCCCTCATAAGTCACAACTGACAAACTAAAGCAGTCCTAGAAGGCCAAATCAACATGCTTGTATCACGATCATGAGCTATGATCAACGGGGAGTCGAGGATTATTGCTGATGCAACAAATTATATTTCTTCTATTTGCGGAAAAACACCACAACATAGTGCCTTTTGTTCAATTAATCAGATTCCGGGCTCAGGTTTAGTTTCATGTTTCGTGATTTATTTGCAATGCCCTAGTTCCTCTACATCATGCTACTAACCTTTAAAACCATAGAGAACGCATTCCATGAAACAAAGGGCACTAATGTCATTAATAGTCTCAAGATTCATGAAGCTACAGGTCCAACTTTAACTTTTAACAGATCATTAATGCTAAAGGTAATCAGAAATAACCTCCATTGCCTCACCTTTTAACAGATCTTATAGGACTCTTTTCTTGTCCAAAGTTTGAGATTAAATAAAGATACTTGGATGGATATGATACATGGACACTTCAAATGAAAATAGAAATCTTGGAAGTTGCTGAGTCTGGCCTCTTAAAAGGCACCTTCATTTATAACTTTGTCCAACTTACCAACTATCCTAATCTAAAACCCTTCCAGTAAATATTCTTCACCTTTTCCATTTTCTATTTACATATTCTACATTGCAATTGATGTTTATCAATTCCCTTGGTTCATTAACGGAGCTATTATTCAATAGTAAGGACCTTAAAGTGCTCCCAAGAATGATTACAATTAGTTCAACGGATGAATTAAGTTTCACCACTCTTCAATTGCCGATCATAAAGAAAAATAAACAACCCAAACATGAAGCAATAAGAAGTTCCAGTTCTAGTCACCGACTGGATTGAAATGAACATTTCGAACAATTGAACGGTTTATATCATGTTAAACCCTTGAAACTAAACATCTACCACGAAACCTCTCATAATACACAAGTTACCAACCAAAGCATCCCTAAAGGACGAATTCAACATAGCCTATAATCATATACTACCTCCGTCCCTTCGTCCCTTAATACTCACACCGCTTTCCTTTTTGGGCCGTCCCTTATACTTGCACCGCTTCTATAAATGAAATTTTTTACCAATATTATATTATTTCTCACATTTACCTATTACCTGCACCCCTACTCCCTACAACAAATCATTTAAATATTCACACCCCCACTCACCACCCCTTACACATTTCCAACTAACTATATTAAAAAAAACCCACTATCAACTAACACCCATTAAATTAATAAGTCAATTCAAATGTCTTAAACTCCGCACCGGTCAAACCGGTGCGAGTATTAAGGGACGGAGGGAGTAACAATTTATGATCAATGGAGACTAGTTAATGCAGCAATACAGAGTATATCTCTTCTATTTGAGAAAGATTCCATTAGCTATCGCTTTTGTACAACTAATCAACACCAAGCTAAAATTTGAGCGCCAGAATACCAAAATTTAATAACAAGAGCTAATTTTTTCCAAGGATTATCGCTAATGCAGAAAACTGCATCTCTTCTGCTTGAGAGAAACACCTCAATATCTCACCATCCATTCAACTAATCAACACCAGGCTGAAATTATGTACATTGCGAGCTACCCTTCACTAAGTGAGCCACAACCAAAATAGCACTATTTAACATAGCTCATTTAAAAAGCTGTTTTATAACCAAGGGCAATTGCTAACGCAGCATAAAAAATCTCTTCAATTTGAAGAAAAATGGCTTAAGATATCATATTTTAATCAACTAATCAGCACCATGTTGAAAGAACATAAAAAACACTCCGTATCAAGCTACACACAACAAAAGTACTCCGTACTAAAGCTTCAGCTGATAAAGTGAATCAAATTACATCAATTTTGCAGCTGAAGCTTACTAACAATGCAAAAACAGAAGCTGATAAAGTGAATCAAATTACAGCAATGCAAAAACAGAAGTATCTTACTAACAATAACCATAACTATTACTCGTATCGAATTTCTGCTTTGATCTTTTGTTTTTATTATCTCAAAGTCATTGTAATTGAAATTAAAAAATCAAGAGAGAGAGAAGGACCTCATTGCTGTAATAGGTACGGCGAGCACGAAACGATTTGGGAGGGATGAAATCAGCAGAGGACCTCAAATTCCTCGCCCTAATTACAACTTGCCTGCACATTATTTCCCGATTCAAATTTCAACCAGAAAACGAAATCAAAATCAACCTAAATCAAAGCAATCAAAATTCAACCCTAAAATCAAATTAGTGAGAAAATCTAGTGAGAGAAAAAGACAAACCCTTCTTTGACGATCTTGCCGTCAGGGTTTTGGAAGGTGCGTATGAGCTTAGAGACGAAGTAACGAAGAATCCCAATGAGAACCATGACGACTGATAAGGGTATTAAAACCCAGTCTCTAATCGTTGTATCTAATACGAGATCTTCCGCCATCGAGCTACTTTCTCTCTCCTCCTCTGTGAAATTTGTGATTTGTCTCGGGAAGAAGATGACTGAGATTTGTTCGGGGGTTTTTCAGATGGATTTAAGCAATTAGAAGACTTTCTGATTTTGTGAGATTGATAACACGTTCACCCAATTGAGGATTCTTGTTTGGACAAATCCGGACCCGTTTTGGGGTTTTGACCGGATCGGGCAAAAAACTTGAAATTCTAATGATCTATTTGTTTTATTATATCATTGTATACAGATAGGTGTTTAATAAATTATAGTCATAATACTTCCTCCGTCTTTTAATACTCACAACGTTTGTTAGTTTTACGCATGCCAATGCACAACTTTGATCATTTATATCTTAAATTCTCTTTATGCAAAAATTATAAAAAGTTGATATTTTGAAAATACACATTAAGACGAATCTAACAAGATCCCACATGACTATGTTTCATATTATATAAAAAACACTACAAATAGTCAAAGTAGATTATATGAATAGTGGCAAAAGTCCAAACGTTGCGAGTATTAAAAGACGGAGGAAGTAGAAAGTTAGAATAGGTCCTTTTTCAAGTTAGAGTATAAATATGTTCTTAATTTTAAAATGTTTATGCATAAGGAACTCATAGAAAAACCGAGTTATAAAATGGTTCATTCAATAATGGTAAAAATCAAGTTAGTTATTTATGTGATCAACCAAATAATTACATATAATTTGTATAAGTATAGACCCCCTCTGTCCTTATTTTTTCGTACATTTGCAAAAATTTTATCATTTTGTTTGTTTTAGAAAATTTTCGTTTTCCATGCATTAGCAAATTTTTATACGAATTGAAAGAAGATAGAAAATTTATCTAAAAAAAATACTAAGTATGTTGGCAAGTGTAATGTCACCCTATGAAAAAAATTATAGGATAAATATTTCATGAAACGTATTTAAGGTTAAAAACTTAACATCAAGATAAATATCCCTATTATCTTATGTTGCTCACGGGTTTGTAATACAGATAGGTGTTTTATAAACTAGTTGTTGAATCGTGCGCTAGCGCGCACGATTCCCCAAGATATAAAATTAATTCAATTAAAATACTACGTAAAAATACAGGCATAAAGTTCTCCCCAAGATATAAAATTAATTCAATTAAAATACTACGTAAAAATACAGGCATAAAGTTCAATGGTTAATACAACGACGAAGAACAATGTTAAAATATCACGGTTAAGTTGGAATTGCATATAATAATATTAGCTTATAAAAACTTCAGCTCAGATGATTAATATCAGTCAATGTCAAAATAAATTTTAAACTTAATCACAAACATTATCCAAAATTGATTCTCTAAAATATAAAAAGAACATTTCCTTGCGGGGAAAACACAAAGATTATCTATTAAAATCTTGCAATCTCGTTGTGCAAAATGCATGGTCATACATTTTAAAACAAATTACCAACAATATCAAACTTAACTTTCTGTCTTCCCCTTTGATTTCTTTCAGTGCGAAGGCTAATCAAGTCTGAGTAGATCACATGTCTAACATCACTTCAACCTCACCCCGAGTCATCTCACCATCGATTCTTTTTTGCTGGTTTGATACATCAGTTACCTTCGATCGAGAGCTTCTTTTGCTGGTAGACCGACTCCTACTTTGTGAATATGGAGTTCTCTGCTATACCTCATGAATACTAATCAGTTATGGTACCACCCCGAGAAAGTATAAACTTCCAATCTTATAAACTTCCTCTCAATAACGTTAAACTTCTTCACATTCGTGCATTCAAACAGACCTAAAAACTTCTATTAGACAAAACTACCTAAACTTTCTATTAGCGTTATAAGTTTCAAAAGATAAAATCAGCCAACTCAAAATAGCTTCTCAAGGAAAATGACAAACCTGTATTGTGTATCTTCCCCAAATTTCTTATGATTAACCAGATGTAGCCTCCCCTGCATTAAATATCCTGTTCAAATTTCACTAAATCTCATTGAGTACTGGAAAACAAAAGTGTTATTCTTATTGCTGAATTTAGAAACTTTTGCTAATATATGTATCATTACGAGTCTAAAGACCTACAAGATTAAAATCACCTTCAAAACGAATACACACAAACTAAAGTAGGCATGAGCAGGCGTATCAAATTAAGCTTGTTGATGTGAAAATTCTAACAATCTAAACAAGGCTAGACGAAGGCGGGTCTCCCCTGGACTGTTTCAATCTTGAGTTCTTCCGACATAAAAACGATTGTGGACATATGACCAAGTCAAATTTGCATAATTTCGAACCTTAGTATACCCTATGTATATTTAGATCCGTTTTGGATAGTCATTGTTGCCGTTTTAGGAGTATCAACTGGTAAACATTACTCATCTAGCCGTCTTAGTCAAATGTAGATGCTTTAAATTAGCCAAAAAACATGACAAGATTGACAATCAAAATGCCTTCAAAAAAAATGCTTCCGCAAAATCAAAATCAGAAATTAAAACACATGCATTAATAAAAAACAATAAAGCAACAAAAACGAAAGAAATCTAACCTGAAGAAAACCCTAATTGAGCCCACTCAGCAAATTATATCAATATTATAACCATCTCTAAAAGTCCTCTCAGCATTCAGTAAACTGAAACATAGAATGAGAAAAACAAAAATTTCACCTACATACCATACCTAATTAGCTGGGATTTCAACGTTTAACATGGTAAATGACTCTAATACACGTAACATGCTCAATGTTATGTGAGATTAAGATATAATTACTAATCTCACGATTTGGGAATAGGGATCAAAGTAGCTAGTGTTTTTCATGTAGACTTCTTTGGTCTGACCCATGCCATAAGAAGCAGTCAAACTACACAGATTTTTGCATCAAACTCAGAAGCACACCAGATTTTTTATGTTTAATATTTTAGTAACTCTAGCTCTTATCTCTCTATGTCCTCAATTTTTTCGTTCTCTTCCTCTATCTCTCATCTTCTTTTCTCTATGCCTCTCTGCTGCTATGTCTTTCTATCATTTTTTCTCATTTTCTCTAATTTGTCTCTCATCAATTCAAACTTAAATGAAATGAATTCAAAACCATAATTTTCAGAAGAACTGAAAGAGTGAGGTGAATCACGAAAATATATTATTACCAGGAAAAGAAAACTACAAGAAAAATCACTAAGAATGAAGAAGCTCTAGAAAAACCAAAACAGTAATTCTAATCTCACAATTAGAAAGATGGGAAAATATATTTATAAAAATTAGTACCTTGCACAATGGCTTTGATTTGGGGAGAGATAGACATCAAATTGTAACTTACTCATTTAAAACAAGCACAAGGAAGGAAACTGTAATAAACCAACAAGGCACTGACCCACCTGTTTTGGTTTATAGCAAACGCAACAAAAAGGGAGGAGCAACAAAAAAGGAGGGCAACAACACAAAAGTGGCAGGAGTTGGCACATAAGGGCATAAGGCCGTTACCACTACCTGATAACCGGAGCAACAGTAGCAGAGTAACATTAATGCACTTAGTAATATAAAATTATAAATAGTAGAGAGAGGAAAGAGAAAAGGGTGTATTGTATTGAGTATTGAGAGTTTTTGACCTAAAGTCACTGAATTAAGAGATTGATAGCCTAAAACTATTACTTTTGTAACCTTACACTTGAGTAATTCAGAAATCTATAATTATTCTCTTCCATTTGCTGTGTTATTTGCTCTATTTTCTCTGTTATTTGCTGGTTGTTGTTGGAAAGAGCAGGTGTATTGCAGAAATACAGTCTAAGAAGGACACGGTCAACACCAAGACATCGTCAACCATTAAAACTTCAAAAATGATTGAATTAGGTACTAAATTCAGCCATGTCAGAAGCAACCTCTCTTTGAAAATCCAACCAATAGCTGTCAACATTGACCCTCTCTTTATTTCACCTCATTTTCTAAAAATATCTTAATCCACCCAAAATCCTCTAATTAAAGATGGTGAGAGATTACCCATACAGTTGGTGATGTTGAGGGAAATTCAGCACATCGCCCCCGAATTCAGGATATGGTCAAGTCAAACATTAAAGAAAATTGACTACCCCACCAAAAGTCACCTGGTTGCAATACCCAAAATTCAGGATATTGGCTGTGACTCTTGATTGCAATACACAAAATAGTAGTTCAATGATTACTCTACCAAAAGTATCCTACTTTATTACAAACAAGAAAATTAAGACCAACAAAGAAACTTACATATTTTGCTGCAGTGGTGAGATTCCAATCAATTATTTTTTCTAAGTCAATTGAAGTAAATCAATTATTAAATGCCTTCTTCCCCTTTAGAAGTTGGTTCATCCCAGCATAGAAAACATCGACGTGCATCTGCACGGTTCAAATTGAGGAATAGACATGTTCTTCTCCCTATTGAGCTCATGCGCACTGGATATGATTTCAAAAAACACAAAACAAAGTCAAAGAACCAAACTTTAGCAGCCCAAAGAAACAAACTGAGAGGATATAAAGCTTCTAGAATGTAATACAAGAGATATCAAGCCTGAAAGACCAGGCATTGATATCTTCAAATATATAAACAACGTGAGCAAAGAAGAGGGCTAACCATGGTAAACCTAACAATCAATATGAAAACTGAAACGACCCGCACTCAAAAGGGGCTATGAGAAAGATTTTAAACATCAGCGAAGGAAAGTGAGGAAATATTTGGCCTTTTCTTGACAATTACAAATCAAATGCAAGAGAAATGATTCTACATAAATGATAAAAGTGAAATCAAATTCTCTGAAAGCAACACAAACCAGAGGTAACAAAAGTAAAAACACATACATGCACAATCACTCAAAAAGTGATCAAATCACCTAAAATATGTACATCTCATATCCAATTTTCCCCACTATACCATCGACGATGGTGAGGGGAAAGCTCTTTATATCAAGCAACTTATGAACACAAATAACGCAACTGGTCAACAGCTAGCAAAAACGTTTTGGATACTACATTATGTTCGTTGTTCTTCCCGGTGTCGACTTACAAAACATAAAATAAGTTAAGTAAGCTAATGTTTGTGCCCTCCTATTCCACTTACAACTAAAACTTCCTACAGAACACTTCTTTATTCTTCTAATCCTACTTGTATTCAAACGAACAACCATCAAAATACACATCGACTTGTTCAATTTCATACCGATACTCGAAATTGACCCCAACAACAACAACAACAAAAATTAAAAACCCCTGAATTAATTATTCTAAAACCAATTAATCAATGACTGACGCTTGCAATAAAATCAGACATAAGAACCCTAAAAGGCTGACTCCAACAAGCTACTTATGCCGATTTATCAAATTAAATAGACCATTAATTGACATTTCTAAATAAAATAATTGAAAAAATTGAGATTAAAACTCAAACCTTGGAAGGGTCAACTTTCTGGAAGTTCTTGGCGAGGTAATGACACGATCAACAACCTCAGATTTGTTGAGGAAGGAACATCGGTCCTCATCAGGAAAGTGGCGGTGAGAGAAGAGGAGGTTGAAGGAAGACGAAACCGAAGATGGAGAATGTTTTAGAATTGAGCCCATTTCTCTCAAAAGGTGTTTCCATCTTTGGTGAGCTTACTATCACCGGAATTGCCCCTGCAAATGAAATACAACCATTTTTATGAAGAGTTAGTTAATTAACAATTAAATTACTGAAATTAGGCCATTAAAAAAGAAAAAAATTGAGATGTTTAAGATACCTAAAGCCAAACCCTAAGTTTCAAGAACTCTGCCTAAATCCTAAATCCAATCCTTAAACCAAACTGAAATAAAAAAAAAAGTGACGAAACTAAGAGAATTTGGAATAAATGATTCATGGAGATGAGATAAAGATTTAACAATTAAAACTCACCTCACAAACATAAAAACTAAAGCAACTCTATGAACAAAATAAGGAGGAAGAATGCCCGATTGATTAGTTTGTTGCAAAAGTAATTAAAATATCATAAGATCAGTAACTAAATCAATCCCTTGACTACAACTTAGAGTTTCAATTACATTGAGAAGCATTGGAACAATGAAAAGAACACCAAAGAACTGATGTCTTCAAAATTAGCAGAAAGACGAATTGAAGAACATAGTAGACCCCGAGCAAGACAGAACGATCCGAAAAGACAAAAACAAAAATATTAAAATACATATTCTGTGATCAAGAATCACGAACTCAGTAAAAAAACCAAACACTGATGAACCCAGAAAACACTAATGAACCCAGAAAAGGAAAATAAATCAAAGAGGCTAACCCAGAAAGACGAAGAAACAATAAAACATGTTCAATTAACAAAGGAACTCACGAAAAACTACAATTTATTAATAACTCCAATCGACAAAGAAATTCAGCTTTTATGTTTTACCCATCATCTAAATCTTTGTAAATACCCTAATTATTAATCATAATATTCTACAATCATCTGAGGACTGATCAACATAATTACACACAAAAACCAAAAATAAATCAAAAACCTTCTTTCTCAAAATGTGAAATCAAATGATTACACTTTTCTCATACACAAATTGCAAATTTTCAATCAGCTAAGTAAGTAAGTCATTAAGCTGAAGCAAGTCAAACCCAGAATAGAAATTCATCAATATGAACACTATGAATCAAAGTACATCATCAAAACCATGATTAAATCAGAAAAACAAATATTTAAAAAAAACTAATAACACTAAAAAGATGGGGATTTGTTATTTGAAGTATACCTTAAAGAGTCCCCCAAAGAAGTTGGTGTCTTAATAAGGGAACAAAGAAGCTTAAGATTGCTAAAAAGCATAAAAACCTTATACACTAAAGACAAACTGATCCCAAGAGATTTTGCAAACAATAAACCAACCCACCCTCAAAATCTCTTTTCAATCGTAAAAACAATGACACACCCAATTAGAATAATATACTCACTACAACCAACAAACTATACATTATAAAAATCCAAACTTTATATTACACATACGAAACAAAACCCTAATCACCAATCATTTCTTACACAAAATTAAATTAAATTCAAGAAACGGAAAATAACTAAAAGAGTGAGAAATTACCTTGAGAAGATCCAAGTCAAGAAGTTTAGCACCAGCTTTTGAATCCCAAACATCTTGTAACTAAATCAAAATCATAAATTAAAATCTAAATTAGAATCATAAATTAGAACCTGGGTATAAATTTAGAAGCAACAATCAATAAAGTAACTAAATCAGAACAAATTCCACCCGAAGCAAACGAAGATTATCGCATGTTCCAGATGAAATCAACATAACGCAAATAATGAAATCAACAAAACGCAAATAAAAATCAGATGAAATAAACAAGCAGAAATCACAAATAATGATCGAAGTAGATTGAATTAGAAATGCAAAATAGAAGAACAAGAATAATAGATTACCATTAGAAAGAGCGAAAATGAAGACGGAAAGACGAGAGAGCTTCGTAAAGTGAAGTTGATGCGGCACTATCGATCCACCGGACACCATTTTTGTGGAAGATGAAAAGCATCGCCAAGTCTATGGAGTATGAATTGCAGGAGAGATGAGGAAAAGGGAAGAGAGCGAATTTCAATGGCGGAAATCGAAGAAGGGAGAGGAGGGAGAAAATGGGGGCGGAAGAGATGGAGTAAGACTGTAAGAGTTAGGGTTTTCCACGGGGTGAAAGGAAAAAGAAAGCACGAAGGAGGGAATCCGAAAATGAAAGCAAGTTTAAGGGCATTTTGGTCAGTGAACTATTGGATAAACTAAGTTCTCACTTTTAAAGGTTGTAGGAAGTGTTAGGATTACAGCCATAATAAAAAGTTAAAATAGGTCCCTCAGTTCATCAGACAAAAGTAACGTATGTAATTATAATTGAGTTAAACAAAAGGAACGTGAACTCTAACTTTTTTATTAACATTAATATTTATCTTTTTCTACATATTTTTTTCTATTTATTTTATTACTTAATATTTTTTTCGTATTAATGTTAATAAATTGTGTCCGTAATTTTTTTTTTCTTTAAGATTTTTTTCTTATTATTATAATGGGGTAGAATCATATTAGTATTAAAATTGCTTATGTGATCAAATTTTTTTAAAAAAATCTATATGGCATGTTATTCTATCTATTTTTCTTTCTTTGACTATTCTATCCGGAAAACTCACTATCTGTAATTCTATCTTATCTTTTGAGAGGGAATAATTGTATATTTTTCTCTTATTATCTTTTACTCCCTCTGTTCCTTTATGTTCTTCCCGTTTGGGATATGGTGTGAAAATTAAGAAAATAGAATCTTGTAATGATTTGGTGTAAGAGTAATAATTGAATGTAAGAGAAAGTAATAAAGTAGTAAAGGAAAGTAATAAAGAAATGAAGGAGAGAGAATATATTTTTAATAAAGTAATAAAAAATTATAAAAGTGGAGTTGAGTGGGTGAATAGGAAAATGTGAATGAATTAAATAAGGGATGGTGGGGAATTTTATGATAAAAAGGTATGTCCAAAAAAGAAAATGGGAAGAACATATAGGAACGCCCGAAATAGAAACGGGAAGAACAAAAAGGAATGGAGGGAGTACTTAGTAGTAGTGTCTGATTAATTACCGGTAATGCATCTACAACTGCCAAGTGTTTCAAGGCCTGGTAGCTGTCCTTTATTGCTCACAAATGTTTTGGTAGTAATTTTTTGAGTCGGTATTTATTCTTGGGACCAAACAGGTTATCTTCTATTATATAGTCTGCTGATACTTCGTCTTTGTCTTCTATCCCGAGTGTTAAACGATCGCTGTTCTTTTCCATTTGGGTTTTGTGAGAGGTTTAGAAGGAGGTTTTTCCAGATATACTAAGATATGTACTGGGTGTAAGTCGGTGTGTTTTTGGGTCTGTCAAGTCTGCAATAATGGAATTTCTTCTCATCTAGAAGTCATGTAATTCTTAGTTCATACACTCACATAACATCCAAAACAACCATTATTCAAGTAATAACATCCAAACAACCATTATTCAAGTAATAGCTTTCTCTCTGTAATAATGTAGGTAGTATATGTTTGTAGTGTAAGCTTGAACTCGATGACTTGACCCGTATGGGAATTATCAAACCAAAAAAAATAATGCAAAGGTAATGGAGTTGAACACTTACAACCATGCCAATAATGGGTGGATGAATATGATTGAAGGATACATTTGCATCTATCTTTGCAATGATAAGTAGGAAAAGATGATAATACATACTAATATCGATCTTCAAGTAGCTTCCTGCAAGCTGCGTTTTGAACGTCATCACATCGATCATGTAGTTAGTGGTTCTTAAACTATGGCCTTACTATTAACATATCTCCTCTCTTTCTCTCATTTTTCCATTCCATGGTTACATAATTAAGCCACCCATTCAAAATAACATTGTTGCATGCATGCCGATTTGGTGAGACCGCACAACATCTGTCGATCTTAAAACCTAAGATTTGGTGAGATCACACATTCCAAAGTTTTTTTTTTTTTTTGTTGGTTACACGAGAAGAGGGATTAAGTTCCAATATATATAAAAAAAATAGGGGAATAAAAAGTAGGAGAAGTTTGTGAAAATTTATCTTTATCATATTAGGTAGTTAATCATGGCAAGACCCCAATATTATTTATTTAATTAGTTAATAACTTAATTAATTATTATATGTGATGACGTGGAAATCCCATGTGGACGCTCTCAATGCTCTCCAAAAAACCTCCCCTTTATATATATATATATACTAGTTGGTTTGTTTTATTTTTTCTTTTTAGTAAAGTTTTTGTATTTATGTTATGAGGTTGCGTTACGGTGAATGGATGGTGTCGTTTTGTGGTTTTTTCTTAAGACAATTAATAACTATTAACAACTACAGAGTAATAATTAAGTTAATTTGTAAATATTGCATTAGAGTTCATGCAAATAGTAACTCTAAAGATCTTCTTGAAACGGAGGTAGTTTATAAATATAGCAATTGATATATATGAGTTTTATTTTAACTCAATAATTTAATAGAATCCGTGAATCGCATGGGGCTAAAAATAGAAAACTTTGTCGCGCTGTTTTACGGTTAAAAGCAGTGATTTTAATTTTAAAAACGAATTCTCTCCCTATGATATTTTCAATCAGTTTTGGTATTTGTGTATCATCCTCATTGTCGCTATCGTCATCTTTTTCATTAGCCTGCAAAGATTAGTTGAAGATTAGTTGATAATAAGGGGAAAATTTTAAAACAAAATTTTATCTAATTAAGAATAGGAGAATAACCTTTTCATAGATATGAGCCTCAAAAAGAGCACTTGCGTCTTGTCCAATTAAATTCTTAGCTACTTCATCAAATAAAACAAATATTGTTGATCCAGTGTGATCATCAACTCCAAGTTCTATACGGTACCTGATATTTTTTGGGTTTTTTAAACAAAATTTATTGAATAAAAAATAACAGTTAAATAAAAAAAAGATAAAAAAATGTATAGAGTATAGAATATAAACCTTGGTATTGGCCTTCCAATAGATTTCTCGCAAGTGATGCAATAAAGTCTTTTAATCTTGGAGTGACGCGTTTTTTACAACTCGGGCATGAGATATAATACCAGCTATTTTCACCCATGATTTTAGTAACTTTAGTCTTACAGTAGAAGATTAAATCCTATAAATTTTCACAAATAATAAAGTTAAGTTAGATCGGGTTTAACATAAAAACATGGTTAATGTACAAAATATTAAATACCTTTTCAACAGTTTTTTGGATATGATCGATGAGAGTAGAGATATCAATTGTTTTAGAGATAATTTCTTCTGGTGTCACACCAGTACGCTGTACTTTAAGTTGTCCAATAGTTGTAGTTTCTAACTTTTCACTATAACAACAATAATCTAATATATATATATAAAGGAGGCATATTTGCTGAAATATTATATTAGAGCGCCACATAGGATTACTATTGGTTTCGACCAATGAAAAATAAGATTTCTAATTTATTTTTGAATTAAAAAAATCGATTGCCACATAGATAATTAATTAGGTGCCACGTAGATATTTTAATTAATTAATTACTAATATATAAAACTCCATCTAAAATCAAACACTCTAATAATATAATTAAAAAATAAATCTAAAATAAAATTTATCCAAAATCAAATACTAATCTCAAATAAAATAAATAAAATTTAATTTAAAATCAAACATTAATTCAATATTAGAGCGCCACGTGGGAAATCTAATGGTTTCGGCCAATGAAAAATAAGATTTCACACTTAACTTTGAATTAAAAAAGTCGAGTGCCATGTAGATAAATAATTAAGTGCCGCGTAGATATTTTTATTAATTAATTATTAATATTACGCATATACAATTTCATCCAAAAACAAACACTCTCATAATTATAAATAAAAAATATATAATGAAATTCAGTGCAAAATAAAAAATAATCTAATCTAATATATAAAAGTGGTATATAACTACATACATAGAATTTTTATTTAAACATAATAATTTAATAGAATCCGTGCATCGCACGGGCTAAAATCTAGTATATAATATAAGAAAACATATTATCAAGATATAAACATTAGATTATACGATTCCTTTCTAATATTCTACTAATTAGCATCTCTAATGTCGGTTTTTTGATTTTATTTGATGGTTTTGATTTGTGCTGCATACTTGTGCGTGATTGTGTCCTTGGAAAAACTAATGACCCTAATCTGAAAAATTAACGATGGCTGCTAGCTCAGTGGGTCGAATTATGGAAAGTTGAGAAGGAGACTTAGGTAGGACAAAAACCTCATTGGTGGCAGGGTTGTATACATGATAAGTATGAGTATCTAGGACGCTAAGCATCAAGCCACGGTGCATGTTCCATAACTGGTACTTTTTGGCATTTGAGATCCAGCCGCCAAATTTTATGGTTAAGTTACCCCCGAATAAATACGTTTAATTTTGAGATTCATTAGCTTATTAAGTGTATCAGATATATATGAACTATACCTCCATATGTCTTTCAATTTACGAACCTCCGGAACATCAAGATTTATATATATCTTAGTTGATGGTGAAGTGGTTAGATTAATTTTACCTGTATAAAATAAAATAAAAAATATAAATAGTTCGTAAAATAATTTTTAAGAAATAATGTGTGATACCAATACTTACCTAAAAATTCTTTTACCATGGTAGACGTAACAACTATAGCAAAAGACTTAATAGAATCACCAAGTTGGGTTTTTTGTTGGGAATATTCAGCAAAACAGTTGCTCCAAATTTTTAATTGGGCTCGTTGTTCCCTGCAATGATGTAGATAAGAAAACTAAATAAATAATAACATCATAAATAATATATTTAATTAACTCTACAGAAGAAGAAAAAAGAATGTACCATTGGTCTTCTGTAGACACCTACTCTTGTCCCCATTCCCGCAAGGGAAAGGTTCGATGATGAAAGCATAAAAACTCCACTTGACAGCGCATCTCCTATAAAATAAACGAATCTCGATTCCCCATTTCATTTCACCCGAAACCTGCTATTTATGGGAACCTGCTAAAAATAGTAACTGCCGTAAAAGGTAGCGTCTAAAAGTGGCAAATCATAAAAGATAGAAACCTGTCAGAATTAGGTGTTGCACTCCAACATAAATCCTAAATGAGATAGAAAACCGCGAGAATCCTATTCCTAATAGGATTCGGAAATAAGAGTTACGTATTAATCAAAATCCTAACGAGCCTAGAGTTCGTAACGGGCCCAGACGCATTCCGTCATGAAACTGATATGCGCTAAAAGACTCGAATTAATCTCAAACTCTACGGATTTTAGGAATCCGAATCTGACTAAACAAAACTGCCCAGATCCTATTTTCAACGCCTGGCTCTGGGCGCCGAAATCTTCGGTGGGCGCTGAAAGTACCTGGGGACGTCTCTTTTCCTAATTCTTTGCGGATTAGAACTCTGCAATTCTATCTTTCCACGAACTCTTCCCTATAAATAGGCCCCTAGTTTCGACGTGAAAGGACACAACAACACATAATATATTCTGAGTATTGACTATAAACCCCTTAGCCTAAGCCTCTCGCTGCGAAACTGTTCACGCGTTCTGTCGCAATCGATCCATAAATCGAACAGAACGTATCCTGTCCCATAATCGAGATTCGTTAAATAAAAAGGAGAAATAGCAAAGTCAAAGTGGTTAGTTTTCTGAGAATCGTGACGCACCTCTCAAGGGTGCGTCGTAATGTGTCCCTTTTCGATGATTTAACTGCTTTCCTCGCCCTTTTTATGAACTGTTAAACTAACTTAATATGATTGTTCTATCACGCCTAATAAATATAATATTTTTGGGAAATCGGATTATCATGCTAGGTCCCTTAATGTTATTTAAATCAGATAATCACGATCGAATTAGTATTATATGTTGCATATTGCTAAAATCAACTCAGATTAGTTTAATAGTTAACGCATGTCCCTTCAATTATTTATGCTGAGCTAGTAAGGATATCCTGCCTCTGGAGTTATCGACGAGCGAATTACTCCTCTCGGTAGTTACAGTCCCCCGAACCCTCAATCTCTACCTTGCGGGTGTATATTGAGAGATCCCCACACCAGGGATCACAAGGGAACCTACGACCATCGTGGTCAAACATAATTGCACTCCCTTTATGTCACGATAACCGGGTTTTGTCAGTTTTTCTCATTGTCGTTAAAAACTGAATGGCGATTCCTATATTACTAGTCAATTGGGTGTATACTCACAGGAAATCCAATTACACTTGATTGAATAAAAAGAATCGTCACACCCACGAGGGACAAGGTCACGCATTAGCCTCGCGCTTTTTCGACCCCCTCACAGTGGCGACTCCACTGGGGATAGTGAAGGAAATACTCGTGCTTGTAGGTAATCAAAATAGCCGAAGGGTGAAACGATCCTACCCCTCGTTTATTTCCCCATCAAGTTGGGACGACCTGAAAATCAGCATATTAATGTGAACGGGCAGAACATCATAACGAATCTCGACTCCCTCGGGAGTTGGGACTAAGGATACCTTTTTTCGCCAATAGGGGGGTGCATACGCCGCGCATGTTTCCCACTCGGTACTTGTGCAGGTAGTACACCTATCCCGAACCCAATCGCTCGCCCATTAGGTCCCTCTCGCCTGCATGCCCCCTTGGCTTGCACTTGCGGGTTGGCCTCTTGAGCGAAATTCGTCTGTTGAAGACACTACCTCGACCGGGGCATGTGTTGGATCTACGATAGAAGCGGTACCAAGCCAGACGCAAATAAACTACCCATAGAAGCCTCTCATAAACTACGTGGCATATTTAATTTTCAAATCCATGTTTGTATTGTAGTTATGTGTAGCGAAATATGTGATTGTGTGTGACAAACTATCCTAGAAAACCAATGACCTTAAAAATTGCCCAAACATTCATAGACTAATTTGCCAAAGAGTTATTCCGAAACACGTGTTCCGCAAACCCGAATGATCGCCACAAAATAAGCGACGCTCGGGATGGCCTGTAACGAATCCCACAAACGCTGTTACGCGTAAAGGACGTTATTAGGCAAGCACGCAAATCGAAGTCGCATAAACAGAAAACAGAAAACGAGAACCAGCCAGGGACGCATTTTCAACGCCCCTGGCTGGGCGCCAAAATTTCTCACGCCCACTGCTGGGCGCTGAAGTTGCTGCTTGGCTTTCGGATCAGGCGCAGTAGCCTCGGTGCCCAAGCAAAAAGAAAGTACGTAGCACAAAAAATACTCATCAAAAGAATTGCTACAAGGGCGTAAGAAAAGCACTCGATTTCAAAAGGCGACTCGCAAAAAATTAATAACTCTTTGTGTCGTCGTTAGGCCTCCTACGACGGCAATGCTCGACACCAAAACTGAACATGCTAACAACTATGAATGTCACACGGGCAAGTGTTTCGAAAATCCAAAGAACGACCAAAATAAAAAAAAACCCCCAAAAATTGTACCGACAGAAGAAAGAGCGAAAAGAAAAACCAATTTAGAGAGTCGAAGTCTAGACTAAGTAATGCTTGAAACTTTGGGAACCTAAACTTTAGCTTATCTTATGCCTAGGACCGGTCCTGCCACTTGGTGCCGATCAGGGAATCAACGGCTAGTGCGTCTCGAAGATACATCACCAACATCAGGTTTAGTAACTCCAAGCTCCGTCCGTCGTCCCTCATTTCAAGGATCTCCGCTTCCCCAACCTCGATTCGCACCTCCAAACATGTCCATCGAAGATTTGCGAGACCAGATGGTCCAAATGACCCAACTCATGGGCCAACTGAAAATGGAAAACGAAGCCTTAGCGGCTGCGCAAGCCAAAAATGACCTCGAAAACGAGAAGAGGGTCGAAAAAATGGTCCTACAGCAAACCATGGGGAGCAAACACTTCTCCCTCGAGCCTGAACCTTTTTCTGGCAAATTACCAGAAAAGTTCAGTTCATCTGACTTACCAAAGTTCAAGGCCACGGACAACCCCCGTGATCATCTACTGAGCTTTGTGAATACCATGAACTTGAAAGGCGTGGACAAGTCCATGTACCTACCTGCCTTTCCTTTGTCTTTGGAACCTGTGCCGCTCAAATGGTACTATCACCAGGACCCTAAGCTCTTCCCCACCTGGGAAGACTTTGTCAATGTCTTCATCAAGCAATACTCGTCGAACATGGATTTCCAAGTCACCATGCGCGAGCTGGAAGTTCTCTTCCAAAAGAAAAATGAGGGTTTCACAACCTACTTTGCTAGACGGAGGGACCAGGCGGCCCAGCTAATCAATAGGCCTCCCGAAACAGAATTGGTCTAAAAATTCATTGACAACTTAGACCCGGCTTACAGACAACACCTTAGGTACCTGGGACTCGACACTTTCAAAAGGGTTTATGATGTGGGAATAAAAATCGAGGACGACCTCGCCAAAACCATACAGAGCAAACCTGCATATAAGACCAACACCTATAATCGGGGTAACACACCCCAAGCCCAAGAAGTCCATGCTGTAGAAGAGGCTCCCGCCCGAAGATACCCTGTAAGATGGGTCCGAGACCGAAAGTTTTCCCCACTCGGGTCAACTTTGGTACAAGCCTTTGAAAGACTAACCAATCAAGGAAAGTTGAGACCTATAGGCCTCACCCGTGACCCTCCTGTCAAAAACAAATATTGGGTCGAAGGTACTTACTGCAATTTCCATCAAGGAAATGGGCATGACACTGAAAACTGCTGGCATCTAAAACATACGATCCAGGACATGATAGAGGATGAAGTAATACCTCTCCCTAACGTTGGCAAACCCAACAACAACAAGAGCCCACTCGGCTCTTGTCACATCTCTCTCGACCAACCAGAGAATTTCGACCCCACGGTGTATATTACACCTCAAGGTGCACCACTCGCTGTGGTACCTATGGATCGAATCGAGGGGGAAGTATGCGGTGTGTGGAACGATGATGCTGAAGATATTTACCTATCTCAAGTCTCGGGCCAGGACCTCTTCACTGAAACTTGGCCCGGGAATGCTCTCATTGACACCACCCCTCAGGAGCCCGAGGTCGACAACCTCACCCGATCCGGAAGGATATACCAACCAGATATTCACCCACCTCCTATGGACGACATCCCGGTTAGGCAAACTCCTGAGAATGGGCGGCACGCCACCGTCGCGGAAGTCATTGAAAATCCTCTCCTGAAACAACTGAAAAGAACCAAGGCTGAGATTACCATCTGGGATCTTATGTGTACTTCAAAGGAACATCGCGAAAAGCTTATTCGCTCACTTGACCTCATCTCAGTACCCACAGATATCACACCTGACTCATTGGTTAGCCATGTCACGAGAGATGCCGGAGAAAAGGCCATAGTTTTCACTGATAAAGACTTACCCAAAGAGGGGGGTGCTCACAATAAAGCCCTTTACTTAGTGGTTGGATGCAAAGGACAAAACATCCCCCTAGCGCTCGTAGATAATGGTTCGGCGGTTAATGTCTGCCCATTGCGAACCGCCCATTGCTTGGGGCTAGGGAGCAATGACTTCCAAACCTCCTCACAAGGGGTACGAGCTTATGATAACTCCCGAAGGCATGTGTTGGGAAAAATCAACCTTACCATACAAACTGGGCTTGTGGCACGCACCACGGAGTTTCAAATAATCGACATCAAGCCCACTTTCAACCTCCTCTTGGGGCGACCTTGGCTCCATGACTTAGGAGGTGTTGCTTCAACCTTGCACCAAATGGTTAAACTTAACCATAACGGGGTAATACTAGAAATCCGCGCCCCTCCTCTCGACGTCAGTTGTACTATGGTTGGAACTGCCGAAACTGCAGATGAACTTTATGGGTTTCAAATGGAAGAAGCAATCCAGTTCATCGAAGATTATGATCCAGCATTCCTAGACCCGCATGCATCCCGAGTCATCCCTAGAATGCTGTTGGCTCAAGGTTATTTCCCAGGAACCCCATTGGGCATAAGGAAGAAGGAATGCACATTCCATCCTTTTCCCGACAAATCTACTCCCTTTGGCTTAGGCTATGAACCAACGGAGGAAGATATTGCTGACCGCCTATCTAGGCTACGCCTTAACAAAGCCAAACAAACCACCCTCCTTCCCCCATATCAAAGGACCCTTAACGGGATGTTTGTTCGGGAAGGAGAAGAACACCCATGCTGTGATTTCCCTGAACCCTTCGTTCAGGATGGCTTGCTAAAACCCGGATTTGAAATTTTCCATGATTGCCACACCTTGGATGAGGCACCCCACCTCACCAAGACTAAAACAGCTGAAATATTGGACAACCAGGCTCTATGGACATTGTTTAACGAATCGAGGCCTATGGAGAACGAGACTGTGATGACCACCTTAGCTTTACAAGATGAAGGTTTCGATCCAACCCGGTTAATTTCTCCTGCATCAACACTAGAAGAGGTTGGGAACGGATGGGTGAAGACATGTCAGTGGGTCAACGCAAAAGGAATAGGATTCAAGATGAGTACCGGTGAAGGACCGAAGTTTTATGAGACTAAACCCCAGGCTTGAGCCATATATGGCACCATTAGTAAAAAAACGCCTAGTAGTTCTTTAGATTGACAGAAGAAATAATAGAGACTTTAGATGGTCCTAAGGCCCTTTAGAATATGGGTCAGTTTTATTTCAGTGTGTTTTCCTTACTTTCCAAATCAATAAAGGCGTAATTTTTCTCCTAAAAATTTTATTCTAACACTAAATAAACACCAAATGTACTTGCAAAATAAAAATAATAATAATAAAAGCGGCCCACTATAGGCCCAACAAACAAAGCCCACTCGGTTTTGAAATAATGCCATGTGAACCAGTTCCCGAAACCCACAAAATAAACCACACTATCCCATCCTCAAAAAGCCAACCATCATAAAAGCCAATCCATGCAACCCAAAATCAAAAAGAAATCAAAAATTTAAAACAAATGCAAATGTTACCAAAAAAATAAATTCATAAAACATAGAATCCACCAACAGCGGTTTCACATAGATTCCATCATACCCTCCACAAAGATCTTCATAAGTTCCGCACCCTAACTCCATTTTCAAAACTGTTTTGAGTCACCAATAGAAAAAATTAATCTGGACAAAAATGCGTTTCACGCTAATAGTAAAAAAAGCCTCCAAAATAGCCTCAAAATTAACTTTAACTACGAAGCAAAATATCAAGGCACAAAAAACGAAATAGAAATAAACGCAAGAACATGTGAAGCAAAAACGTCAAAATTGACCGCCCAAGTTATTTTCAGCGCCCAGGGTTGGGCGCCGAAATTTCTGACGCCCCAGCCTGGGCGTTGAAACTCTCTGCCTGCCAAAAGTTTTCCTTTTTCCGAAAAGTGCTCGTCATTTTATCCGCACACAACGGAAAAATAACGAACACTTGGGGGGTACAGTACGTATCCAAATAGGTTTACCAAAAAATTGGTCGAATTTTACGCAAACTATGGAAAACGGCAGATGAAAATAATGGCAAATACTTCACTCATTTGACCGATTAAGTAATATGTTTCCACTTCAGGACATATCTACCGAAATCCGGCATACTAGAACTTATTCTAAAGCTAAGAACTACGCGCGACCTGATTCTGACAAGATACGTAGGCAATCCTTACCAAGGATTCGGTCCAAATAATAATAAAAAAATTATATTCTTTGTGTAAAAAAAAAGTGTTAGACATATAAACAAAATTAAATGGAAACTAAAAATACGCCTTTATTAAAATATAATAAGAAGGAAAACAAAGTGCTAGGAATAAAAAAAAACACAACTGAAATAAATAGAGGGCACCTACACCCTAGCAAAGAACTACACTACTCTAGTTCTTCCAGATCATCAAATAAAGTCTTGAAGAGAGCAATGTTCGCAGGATCCACCCCCATAGTCTTCTGCGCTGCCCCAATATCAATCTCCATAAGAACTGGCTCCTGGACACTAACTTCCAAAGATGCCAAAGCTTTAGAAACATTCACAGTTATAGCCCGCTCAGCCTCAAGGGCACAAACAGTGGTGGGAGAAGGATTACTATCATCAACTGGACTAGCCACTGTTTCTACAGGCGGCTGAGCCTTCCTAACCCATACATTGTTCCGACGACGATCTCCGCGAGAGCTTGCATTTCTTTTAACAACAGCAGGCCCCATCATATTAGGCATCTTTTTAGGCCTGACACTGGAACGGGGAAGAACTTCCTTTCGCTTTCGATCAGGACGAGCTTTCATAGTCTCAAAACTATAGGTACGAGGTCTGGCGGAATCAGGACCCTCATACTTAACACGAATACGAGGTATCAAAAGCTCAGCCGACTCCCCATTACGAGCCTCGGTCCTCACATCCTTGTCATCGGAACTCATCCACAACTTATAGTTTTCAGAAAGACCCACAAACCCATTTGTAGCTACAGCCCAACGCGGGAGACCATCATAATACCTAGCCCACGCTAAGACCCGCGTTTGCGCAAAGGTCGCTACCTTAGGTGGTACCGTATCAGAAAAGGGGATAGTCTGCCTTAAACCATATTGGCGCATGACTCGATAAGGGAAAATATAAATGGGACAAGATATCCCCAACAAAGAAATATAAACCGATACATCAGACCCCCCTGTCATAGTAGTCAAACCCCACCATGGTACCACCCACTTAATAGAACAAATGCCATAAGTAAAAAGGGAGGTCCATTCGGCCTCGTCCTGGCCTTGGTGCAAGTATTTTCGGTTACCCAAAGCTATAGGGCGATAATGTTTAGGATCGGCAGGAGCTTCCAAAAGTCTAAGCCGTTCCGTAAGCCAAATCTGCAAAAACAGGTGCGATCGAATCAAAAGAATGAAAAGAAAGAAAAAAGGTTCCTGGGGCGCAGTTTCAACGCCCAGGACCAGGCGCCGAATATTCCAGCGCCTAGCCCTGGGCGCTGAAGCTCAGCCCCAGGCGAAAAGAAATATATAAAAGTGGCGTATGTGTGCGCAAAGAAAAAAATAGATTACCTGCAGTAATAGGGGGCTTCCCTTAAAAATTTCGGATTTGGCATCCTTCTTCAGCTCATCCGCACTCAGTAAAGTCTCAGCAACAACCAACGGCATAATAGAATAGCAACTTTCCATCTGGCTAATCAAGGGGATCAGCCTTGTGTCACCGAACTCACCATTATTATTCGACAGCAAATAATGATTTAACAAGCAAAATACAAGGGCTCGAATGTTCAATTTTTGTTCGGTCATATTCTTACTAGGCCTAAAATGATGTTTTACGAGTTTTGCCAAGTTAACCTTATCGTCTACAACAAGTTCAGCAAACATGTTATCATCTAGCCCTAGGAAAGCCCTTATGGTTGTTTTACCCTCTTCAATAGTGCCAGGGGTAACAGGAGTAGCATTAGTAGGATAACCAAGGATCGCAGCAAATTCATCAGGCAAAGGACATATTTCATTGCCCCGAAAGGAAAAAACATGATGATCGGAGTCCCAAAAGTTTAGGGCAGCATGCAGAAAATTATAATCAATATTAATTTGTTGTAAACCTAAAAGTGCCTCTAAGTGGTATTCTTTTAACAAAGCCTTTTCTGTGGGAGTAAGGGCTCGTAGCCAACGCCTAACAGTCCGTTGGAGTGAGAAAGTAGGGATCGACATGGCAAAAGCAGTAAATAATTAGAGCACAACAAAAAAGAGAGAAAGAATTTGAGAGTGGTGGAAAATAAGGACGTACCTAGCCCCTATATATAGCTGAACGCACTCAATAAACATCCTGATCCCATTCGGAAACGTGTTTAGAAATCCGAAAATCAAATATTACCAGGAAAGAACTTTCAGCGCCCACCTCTGGGCGCCGAAATTTTTAACGCCTGAGCTTGGGCGCTGAAAATGCAGCCCAAGGCCCAGATTTCACAAAAACACGGAATAGGAAAGGACTTAAGACTGTGTTGCTAAAACACGAGGCCCTATTACAAGTAAGATCAAGCCCAAAGCACCTTTAGCTCCCAAATAAGCAAAAAATAATAATAACATTGAAACTTGGTCGAAACTTAGACTCATCTCAGAAAACGCTCATGTACACTTTTCAAAAAAAGCAAGTTAAATATCATGGTCATTCTTCGAAACACCAAAATATGTGTCGTCAAGTCATTGGTTTTCCAAATAGCAAATGTCTGTCTGTCAAAGAGATAATCCGGGCCAAGCCAAAACCGGATGTCGCCTGAAAGCTAAAGTCGCACTCCACGGCTTCACTAAAATAGCACACTACTATAGGAGGTCGCTCGCACATACGAGCGTGACCCCAAACATGATTACAAGACGCGAAAAACAACCGACGAGCCCCAACACTTGGGGGCTCGCGAAAAGTGAACTCCAACAAAGAGCGCGCAATCAAAATCACATTCCCAGGCTGCGCCACGCACCATATCATGTTTGGATATCTCAAAAAAATATATTGTTAAATATACACAATGTGGACCCACTTATAGGACACATCTAATCAGGAAATATTACGGCCCACCAACAGGTTGTAATCACAAAAGCCCTTCTACATAGGCAAAATAAGAAATTCAAAATGGGCTCGCCCACCCTTATTTTCAAAAATCTGTGAAAGGTCAAGCAACAACAGATTTCTTTGCAGATCATCCAGTGCGACCTGACTGGGAGCTTTCTGTTGATTTTCCTGGGGAGGATGTGTTCTACATTGACGTACACCCACCTTGGGAAATGTATTTTGACGGGGCTGCTCGTCAAGATGGCGCTGGAGCTGGAGTTGTCTGTTTGTCTCCAGAAAAGCATGTTCTGACTTACTCGTTTGTGTTATCTCAGTTATGCTAAAATAATATGGCCGAATGCCAAGCCCTCATCTTAGGCCTCCAAATGGCCGTGGAACTAGGACTAAAGGACTTGGATATTTACGGAGTGTAGGGGGTTTTCTTTTGTGTTATATATTCCCGTTTCCTACAAGGGGGGTTGGCACACGGCGGTTCGTTTAGAGAACCGTTGAATTGTTTTTTGCACCTCGAAGGAGTTACCACCAAACTTTATTTTAGGTCCCGTTTGGGAAGACCGCAAAATGACTCTATTTTTGGATAAGGCCTTGAATCCTTGAAACGGATGGGTGAGATCCGGGCTCGGGAACGAAAATGCTTATTCGGCGAGCTTTAGAAATATTCAAGTACGTTGGCACAACATTATTTCGAAAGTAAACCCTAAGATTAGACTATGTGGGTTTGAAATTTAGAGCAAAATAGAATTTCTAATTGTACGGTGGTCACTTTGCTTTAAAGACTGATTTAAGGAACCCAAGGCCGGTTTGTCCAAAAATATCTTCGTTAAGCGTGATGTAACCTTTGTATTTTATTGTATTTAGCATGTTGGTGATGAAAGAGATAAAGCACATAAAGCAACATCACAATACTAAATAAAGTGCGGAATTAGTAAATACAAGACCCCCTAGAAAAGGACTAGGGAGTAGGTCCACATTGCCTAAAAATAGACTAGGCAAGTAAAGGTGCGGAATTGAAAGTGCGAAATTGAAATTGCGGTATTGAAATTGCAGTATTGAAAGTGCGATATTGAAAGTGCGATATTGAAAGGTGCGGTATTGAAATTACGATATTGAAAGGTGCATAATTGAAATTTGTACTTGGGCTCATGAGATTCGAACGCCAAGCGGCTCCTTAAAAATAAGTGCGCCCGACACGAATTCAAAGCCAAAAATCTCAACTTGGGAGAGGTTGCTCAACCCAAATGTCCTAGATTTTGCATATTGAACTTGAAATTGAAAGCTTGAATATTGAAAGGTTTGAACTTGAAATGATTGAAATTTGAACTTGAAATGATCCTAGTTTAGAGAGGTAGTTATGAACAACCCTAAACATGGTGGGATCTTGAAATTTGAAAACTTAAACTTGTATATTGAAAAATGGAGTCTTGAATCTCAAAAGACGAAACCTTTAAATGATAAAAAGGTTTCATCTTTGATTACTCCACACTTGAAGGTGATTCTAGTTCAAAGAGACGAATGTAAGCAACTTTGAACATCCTTGAATCATGAAAGTTTGTATTTTGTAATTTGAAAAAGTTTGTATTTTTGAAAAAGCATGTATGATTGTTGCAAGTGGTGTTTTTTATGGCAAAAAACACCAACTTGCTAATCATTTGAAATAAAAATAGCAAGATTTATTGAAATAGGATTCGGATTTACCTAGTTAGGCTTAGGCACAAGCTCCCAATTGCTTTTGAATTTAGGAATTTTGTATGTGTTTTTGAGGAGTTTTTGAGTTTGTATTGTGAGGAGTAATGTCGAAATTACGACGTTGTTTGTGTTGTGCTCTCCCTTTTTTCGATGGAAATGAGGGGTATTTATAGGAGGGAATGGTGCAAAATGCCAGCACCAACCAACGCCTGGCGCCAGGCCAGCGCTGTGCGCTGCTGAGGTGGCTTGAATGCCGCCAAAGCAAGGACGGGGAATCGTCCTTGTTTGTCTTGTAGCGTTGTACCCGTTGTACGAATTGTACTAGGTTTGGCGTTTTGTATTTTCTTGGAGGTTAAGGGATGGTTTAACGTCTAAAAACAAGCCTTTCTCGGGTTTTTAAATTCCGGTTTTACGGGGCGGGGCCTGGCATGCTCGGTTTTGTGGGTCGGCGCCCGAATTTGACTTGCCTTATATGATTTTGAGTGGAAAAGGCCTAGTAAAACCAATGGGATTGTCCACTAGTTGAGATTGTACTTGGATTTTGAAATTGGATTTGGAAAGTTGTATTTTGTACCGAGTTTCGGGAGGGGAACGGTCTCGGGGATTGGATTTTGGACCTTGGATTTTGGAGGTGTTCTTAGCAATTGGGATTTCTGCCTGGAGTTACTCCAATCGCCTAACAAGGATAATGGTATCGTCATCATCCCAAAGGGGAGACACAAATTAGGTGTCTACAGAAGCCCCCACCTTGACTGAGCGTTCGGTTAGGAAAGCGCAAGTCAAAGTATTTCGAAAGGGACGGAGAATGGTCAAGATGTTCTGCAATCGAGACCACTCTTTGTACGCCGGTACCTGCATAAAACAGGCGTTAGAAAAAGGATAGAGTCTACCTCGGTGCGGTTGGTGATGACTCCGATTTGTACTTGTATTTTTCCGCCTTCAGTTCGGGACGGAGCTTGGCATCGAAAATTTTGAACCTCAAACTCGAACTCGGAACTTTGGATCTTGAATCTTGCATCTTTGAACTTGAACAACCGGAGTTAATCCGTTGGGATGTGCTCTGCTGGGGATAAGAGCTTTTTACTGGCCCTTAAAATTTTTGAATTTCAACTGACTTTCCCGGAGCTTGGGTCCGTTGGGAGTTGTACGCCTGAGTCGTTGTATTTTTGGACTTTGCATTCTTGAAATATTCATATGTTTGTACTTGGAGATACAGGTGTATACCCGTATTTTCGATGGATGGTTCGATGCGACGTTTGATGCTTGGTGCGGAAGACCGTAGCAGCAAAGGACATGCAATCAGCACGGGAGACCGCGCGTGCTGCAGATTTGCGCATGCAGCAGGTCAGCGCAGGGCGCTGGGGCGGTGCCTGGTGCGGGGCTGCACTATATAAGTGCCCCTTGCCGTGCCATTTTGAGGCACATTCACTTGAAATTCTTTTGCTCTTTCTCTCAAAGGTTGATTAAGCTCTTCCCTTAGTCTTGTTCTTGCCTTGTCCATGTAAGTTTTTCATGTTTTTGCTTATGAAATAACTCTAGGATTGCATGTAGTTTTGATTTTCTCGTACTTTGAAATGATGCTTGTATGCTTAAGCTTCTTGAATCTTTGTAGAAAACTGTTTGATAGCCACTTGAACTTGAACTATTGGAACTTGTACTTTTGAAATTTCTTGAACTCGTATCTGCTTCGGCATGGATAGCCTAGGCGTTGATGTAGAACTTGAATACCTGCTTCGGCGTGGATAGCCTAGGCGTTGGTGTAGGAATTGTATACCCGCTTCGGCGTGGGTAGCCTAGGCGTTGGTGTAGAACTTGTACCTTGAATTAGAGGTCCACTGGGGATTTTGTTTTGAATTTTTTTTTTACTTTGTTTAGGCTAGTATAGGATAGCCCCAGTTTAGAATTTTGACTCTTTGTATGCTACTTGATTTAGTATGCCTCGTCACACTCGGAGAAAACTCGCTGAATCATCTGTCGTTCGAGCTGCTGAGGAAGACGCTTCGGATGATGAAGCGGCTGCAATAAATGCGCCAGGTGGGGGTATGGTTCCCCGAGATGCGCCTGCTTTCCCTGGTGCTGGTTGGACCCCTTCCGACCTGGTGTTTCGGCCGGATTGGCACTTGTCTCAGCGGCCTCGCGCTGGCATGGTGAGTCTTGTACTGTGTTTTGGGTTTGTACTTTGTACTTGTATAGGTCTTGAGCTAACTCGTTCACCTGTAGGCCGACGGAAAGCCGTTCCGTACTTACTGGTCCTTGGTGGAGGTTCAGAGGGCCTTTAAATCTCTCCGTGCTGATGTAGAGGCTATGGAGATTTGGTCGCAGATGGGCCTGGCCGATTTCTGGCGCACCATGGGAGGTTCCCCGAGGAGAACGGGGATTAAAAACCGTTTGTGGGCTTTGTTAGAGCGGTGGTGGGATACCACCAACACTTTCCACATGGCATGGGGGGAGATTACTATTACCCCTCTTGAATTTGCTATGATTACAGGTCTTCCTTTTTCTGAGAGGAATGTGACATTTGACTCTAAGCTGACGTGGCGCTCGGCCATTGCCAGGGATTTGCTCGGCCCTGTTGTTGATTTGTCAGAGGACGACTCTCACGCTTCTGTGACGGTGCTTGTGGATGCTATCTGTGGTGAGGGTGTGTCCGCGGAGTAGAGGGTTAGGCTCTTCCTCCTTGTCTTCCTCATATTAGCTTCTTGTCCGCTCTGAGGGACTTGAGAGCTGTCCTGAGTTATAACTGGGGTGGTTTGGCCTATAGCCACCTCTTGTATGAAATAGGGCGGGCCTCCCGGACTTCACCGGGGAGTGACCCGAGCATGGCTGCTCTGTGGAGCGTGCTGGAGGTATTCGAGACCCCTTGTACTTTGTACTTTGTACTTTGTATTTGTATGCTTGTATCTTGAACTTGACTGATGTTTTGTTTGTTCCTTGAAAGATTTTGATCTATGAGCACTTTTCGACTTTGGCGCCGGAGCGTACTAGAGATGCGACTTACCCGTATGCTGCCTCTTGGATAGGAGCGGTGCGTGTTGGTGCGTCTCTGGCGGCTTCTCGCAGAGCTTGGAGAGTTTTACCTGCTGATAGGGTAATATTCTTGTACTGTTTTGCTCTCTTGTATTTGTATTTGTACTGTTGCCTGAGTTGTTGGTTTCGCAGGTGGTATGGCGTCCTTTTGCCAACGTGGGTGTACCTGCCTCAGCTGCTCGTGCCCATTTCCTGTCTGGGCGGCGGGTTTTGCTTCCAGGGGTGTACCGCCATATGTGGTATCTGGGGGAGCGGGTGTCCCCTCAGCACAATTCGGGGGAGAGACTCATCTCCAAGGACCCACCAGGGTCCATGCTGGCGTTGGATGAAGAGTTGGCTCGGCTCTATGTGGAGGCTAGGGGCGATGCTGTTTGCCGCTCTTGGAGGGATTTTGTACACAGGAAGGGGAGCTATGATGACTTCCTGAGGAGGCTGGCTCCACCAGTACGCTTTGTACCTTGTATTCTTGTATTGAGGTATTGATTGGATGATTGTATGATTGTATGATTGTATAATTGTATGTAGGAGGAGGAGGTTGATCCTGAGGACATTCCTCATGCTGATAGGATCCTCCGCTATGAGAATTCGAACGGGGAAGAGGTAGTGGAGACCATTCCTTGGGCTTCTCCTCCGCACCGAAAATCATATGATGCTGTACCCGAGCATTACGCCCCTGTAAGTACGGTTGCATTTTTGAAACTGTTTGTAACTTTGCATGGGAAAATTGATCTTGAATTTTGTATGCAGGCGCCTTGGGTGAGAGTGCGTCGCTGGATGCTCTTGCTTGATTCTTGGAAGAGGCAGTGCCCCAAGCTGACCCGGAAGCTTTCTGGTCGGAACAGAGAGGTACCTCACTTGATCTTGAAACTTGTATACTGGGAATTCCAACTGGGAAATTGATTCTTGAAGTTGTATCTTGTATAGGAGCGCCGTCGAGACCGTAGAGACTCTGTTGACAGGGAGCCTCAGGCGGAGACGTCCTTGGGACAGGAGGGACCAAGCTTGGAGCTGGGAGTCTAGGACAGGGGTCCGGTGCTGGTGCTCATCAGAGGCGTTCTGATGCTGAGCGGGGAGCTTCCCATTTTGTACATGCTGATCCCACCAGGCATTCATTTGGAGGTGCTAGCAGTTCACGACCCTTTGTTCCTCCTTCCGGCTAATACTTCGGAGGAAGTGGTCCTCAGCCTTGGGATGCGGGTTCATGGGCTTGTTATGCGGAGATGGAGAGGATGCGTCAGGCTCAGGTGTTTGGGTCGTACCCGTATATGCCGATGCCGCCGCCTTATCAGTATTCCTCTCCTCAGCAGGGAGTTCATCCCTCCACTGGCACACTTTGTATATCGGAGGAGGATCCTAGTACCCCTGGGACGGAGCTGGATCGGGAGCTGGAGCGCCTTAGGAGGCGTAACAGGGACAAGGGGCCTGTGGTTGACGTCACCGCTGATGATGACTCAGACTGACCCTGCATGGTAGCGAGTTCCAGCTTGCCTGTGTTGATTTTGTATAGGATGGATTGTATTGTGTTTGTATGGCTTGAAACTTGAATTTTTGTATGGTTTGTATGGTTTTGAACTTAAATTGGTTTGTAAAATTTGAAGATTGGCTTTTGTATGTTTGAATGCTTGAAATTGTATGCGTTGTGTGTGCCTTGAAATTTTGTAGCTATATGCATGCATGACAATTTTGCGAAAAAATTTGAAAAAATTTGCCCATTTTTTCGGGTGTATGTACCCACTATAAGCCCCCACTTTGACTGAGGTTTTTTGGTTAGGAAAAGCGCAAGTCAAAGTATATTCAACTTTTGCTAATGCACATGCAGACTCGACTTAGGACGCCGATCTAGGACTAGAATGGTTGAATTTTGAAAGAAAAAACTGATCCGAAATCTGCCCGAAGCGTTGATCCGGACTGCTTGAAATTGCGCGGGTTGCGGCTTTGGAATCTTGAATAATGGAGGTTGTACTCTGCTGTCCGAAACACTAAAGAGTGTGTACTCGGAGTCATAAGAGAGGACGGTGGCCTCGTCCTTTGGTGCAGGCTCCCGGCGTCTGGCGCGGGCTTGGCGCCTGGCGCCTGTGAGCTGTCGTGCAAGCCAATTCTTGTATAAATAGGGAGCATTTCGGATCATTTCTTATATCAATCCTTCCCTGCAATCATTGCATACTGCTTCCTCTTGAAAAGAAAATATAGCTGTGTCCTTTGAAAGTGCCTTGAACTCGTGACTTGGTTCGCTAGGCAAGTTGGAGAAAAGGGAGCTTGATGGCATGCATCTTGGGGTGCTCGTCTCTTTCCGGTTTGTAAAATTGGATTTGCACTTCATTCTTGCTACTCTGGAGGCTTGGGACCCGAATCATCATGTCTTCCTCTTCGGAAATAATGAGGTATGTCCCCTCTCTGAGGAATTTAGTGCCATATTGGGGTGGCCCTTGATGCTGGAGCCATGTATGCCTAGTGTTGAAGAACACTTTTTCTTGAGCTTTGAAAGGTATTTGGGCCTGAAGCCCCCACTTTTGAGTGCTGTTGTATATGGCAGAGGGGTGGATTTGTCCCTCTTTGTCACCTACTTTGCTGGGTTTGATGTTCCCAAAGTTTTCCGCTTGAGAGCCTTGAGTTTTTGTATATTTGCTCGCTTCCTCTTTTCGAAGCAGGGGTTTGGAAATGGCGATGCCTCCCTAATTGAGATTGTAGAGCAGTTTGCTAATGGCCGGGACCCAATGCCGCTCGTGATTGGCGAAACATTGATGGGCCTTGACATGCTGAAGTCGGACCCCTCTTCATTGCCGTCGGGAAGTCCGGTATTACTCCAAGTAAGGATCTCGAGCCTTCTTTGTATTGTTGAACTTGTACTTGTATTTGAATTTTGAAATGTGCTTCTTGTACACTCCCCAAGGTTAGGCTTATTGAGAGGCTCATGTTGGTGGCACCACCGGAGAACATGGCGAGCTACAATAGAAGAGGATTCACCGTGCGGCCCATGGTGTATGGCCGGCTTTCATTGGATGAGTGGAGATAAGCACTCTCTGGGATTGAATCTTGTATAAGGTGGGTAGTTCCTTGGTGGGGAATTGCTGCTTTGAGACATGCCCCTGGTTCTACTGCGTTGAGGGTGCCAAGCCTCACAATGCTGGTCTTCTACTCGCCTGCTCGAGTGATGAGACAATATGGCTTGAAACAGGAGATCCCGGACTGTATTGAAGAGAACCCGAAACCTGATGCGCTGAATGCAAATCGACTTGAAGTTTGGAGGCGGTATTGGGTCGCCAAACCATTTTTGAGTATCCAGTTCCCGCCTGAGCCAGTTACTCTGTCTGCGGGGTACATTGTATGGATGAGAGGCCTAGGCCAGAGGGACATTTCTTTCTCAGGACCAGCTAGAGTCCGAGGTTCTAGAGCTAGACGTCCTGCATCAACTGACTATGAGGAAGGTGACGGGAGTGTGGCTCATCCGGTGCTTGATCGTTCGGAATCCAAAGGAGGTTCGTCGTCCTCCCGTCTTGGAAGGCTTGCAAGTTCCTCCTCCCGCCGCTTGGGCAAGGGGAAGATTGATGATTGATTGCGGGAGGAGCCAGGGGATAGTACTCAAGGTGCCAAGACTCGAGAGCATAGTCGCCCGACCCTAGATCTTTGTAGGCTAAATGTGTTTGAAATTGTATTGGAAGGAATTGTGTTTAGAATGTGTTTGGGAAGATGTGTTTAGAAAGATGTGTTTGGAAAATGTGTTTAGGAAGTGAAAAGGCTTTTGAACTTTGCTTCACTTGATCCTGACTTTGTATTTGAATTAGCTTTGAAGGCCTTAGGGCCCAAATAAAGAGTTATTGTGTTAAATTCCGCTTGAACATGCTTTGCTTTGAATTGGCACATTTGGAATAACAACAATTGAACTTTGAAATTTGATTTGATTTTTCGGATGCCCTTAATTGAGGAAACTTTGAATTTTTTTTGTATTAAAGTGGCCGGGCCTCGGGATGAGGTTGCCTACGTGTCCCGTTAGGGAATCAGGCCGGACGTAGTTCTGCCTGCCTTACAGGACTTGAATTTGGATTCTTGAATTTGAACATGGAACTTAGACATAGAACTTCTTGAGTTGATCGAGGTTGGTAAGAGATCTGAATTCTGTTCCGGCGATGTCTGTTAGTTCAACTGCTCCCTCGGAGAGGATCTTCTTGACGATGTATGGGCCTGCCCAGTTGGGTTTGAACTTTCCCCTTGGGTCCATGATGCTTTTGCGAAGGGCTTTCAGGACTAGCTCGCCTTCCTTGATGTTTCGGGTTCTGACCCTTTTGTTGAAATGTCTGGCCACTCGGCGCTGATAGACTTGTACATGGTGAGCCGCTTGAAGCCGTCGCTCATCGAGCATGACTGGCTCGTCATACCTTGCTTGTACCCATGCAGCTTCTGGGATTTTGCTTTCTAGGACTATCCTTAGAGAAGGTATCTCCAGTTAGATAGGTTGTACTGCTTCAATTCCATAGACCAATGAGAATGGAGTTGCACCAGTTGAAGTGCGAATTGAAGTTCGATATCCCCACAATGTGAAATGCATCTTTTGGGGCCAGTCCTTGTAATTGGTAGTCATTTTCATGATGATGGCTTTGACATTCTTGTTGGGTGCTTCGACTGCCCCATTGGTTTGTGGGCGATAAGGTAAAGAGCGATGATGCTGAATTTCTCGGAGCATGGGTCCGTTGGGATTTTTGCATTAAAGATTGTACGGTACCCCCCTTTTGAAGTTTGAACTGTTGAGGCTTGTAGATGTTTCTAGAACTTGGACCTTTGGAGTTTGTAACTTGAATTTTGTACTTTTGAAATGTAGATGCATTGCTCGGCACAACCTTGCTCGGTTAGAGATTATAGAACTTGAATTTTGTACTTTGGATTGTAGATGCCTTGCTTGGCACAACCTTGCTCGGTTAGAGATTATAGAACTTGAATTTTGTACTTTGGGATTGTAGATGCCTTGCTTGGAACAACCTTGCTCGGTCAGAGATTATAGAACTTGAATTTTGTACTTCGGAATTGTAGATGCCTTGCTTGGCACAACCTTGCTCGGTCAGAGATTATAGAACTTGAATTTTGAATCTTTGTACTTGTTGAATGGGTCTTCACATTCTTCTTGGAAATGGGTTCCCTGATCACTGATGAACTTGTGAGGAACACTGTATCTGTACATATTGTTTTCTTGTATGAACTGGGCCGCTTGCTTGGAACCCAATACCTTGAATGATCTGGATACTTGTACTCTTGAATAAACCCGGCCTCTAGCTGCTTGGAGACCTCTTCTTGAATTTTGAGGGGAACATCAGGTTTCATGCGACGGAGTTTCTGCTTGATGGGTTTTGAAACTGGAATAAGGGGAATTGTATGCTGACCGATGCTTGGATCAACCCCTGGCATATCATGATAGGACCATGCGAAGACGTCTACATACTCTGAAAGCAGCTTGATAAGATCGTCCCGCTCTGCTGGAGAAAGAGTTAAACCAATCCGAACTAGTTTTGAATCATTGCTATTAGAAAGGTTGATTTTTTCTGTTTCCTCAATTATGGGCGTCCTGTTTTAATGGTTTTCGATAACTTTTAGAAATTCAAAGTCAGTTTCTTGTAAAGCAAAGTTGTTTGGATTAGGATTGTGTTTTGAATTAGGACTCGAAGAGTAAGTAGAAATTGAAGTGTTATTGAAATCAGCAATCATTACATCGACTGTTTTGACTTGAAGCTCGGCCTTTAAAGGCTCTTGATTGATGCAAGACTCTAGTTCTAGACACTTAGACTCATTGCTAGACTCAGATCCAGACCCATCCTCAGACTCGGACTCGCTCATCATAGATCCTTCGCCCACAGTAATCTTGATCATTTTGCCATTTGAATTGATTCTTGAAAAGGGACTTGAAGCTTGATTTGTAGAAGGTGAACTGGTTGCTCGTTCGATGCCGGCTATGAGGGAAGCTAGGGCTTATGGAGTTCTTTTCAACCTCTCCCCTCTTCGGCGAACCCACAGGATCTTTGGACTCCTAGTTAGGACACACCAGACAATTTTAGAACTTGGACTTCCCGACACATGATATGATATGCATGCAATGAATGAGACCTAGACTTGACTCTAAGTGCCACTCTGAAGATTCGGGATTTTGGATTTTGTACTTGTATTCGGGATTTGCAACCCGTTGGAAATGTTTGAGAGGAGCCTTCATTCTTTTGTGAAAGTTGACTCTTTGTACTAGAATTTGGGAAATCGAAAAGGAATATTTCGACCTATTGGAAATTGGACTTATTTGAAGGGGATTTCAACCCGCTCTAGGATTTGGAATTGGACTTGTACTAGGAAATTGAATTTTCAAGGGAATTTCGACCCATTGGACTTGGAATATTTGAAGGGAATTTCAACCCGCTTGAAAGAGAACTGGTTTTGTATTATTTAAAAGGGAATTTCAACCCGTCAATATTTTAGGGGAGTTTCAACCCATTGGACTTGGAATATTTGAAGGGAATTTCAACCCAATTGAAAGAGGGATTGATTTTGTATTATTTAAAGGGAATTTCAACCCGATTGAAAGGGATTGGTTTTGTATTATTTAAAGGGAATTTCAACCCGTCAATATTTTAGGGGAGTTTCAACCCATTGGACTTGGAATATTTGAAGGGAATTTCAACCCAATTGAACAATTGAACTTGTATTATTTTAGGGGATTTTCAACATGTCAATATTTTAGGGGAGTTTCAACCCGATTGAACAATTGGACTTGTATTATTTCTGGGGATTTTCAACCCGATTGAACAATTGGACTTGTATTATTTCTGGGGATTTTCAACCCGATTGAACAATTGGACTTGTATTATTTATGGGGATTTTCAACCCGTATATGGAATCTTGAACTTGTATTATTTCTGGGGATTTTCAACCCGATTGAACAATTGGACTTGTATTATTTCTGGGGATTTTCAACCCGATTGAACAATTGGACTTGTATTATTTATGGGGATTTTCAGCCCGATTGAACAATTGGACTTGTATTATTTCTGGGGATTTTCAACCCGTTGGAAGTATTTTGACTTTTGTATTGGGAAGGCGAGGATTTTTTTGTAACTTGAAGATGAGCTTGAAGTTTGAATTTGACTTGAAGTTTGAATTTTGAAATGGGAGGAGATGCACTTTCGTATATAGAATATGAGGCTTTGTGTTTGGAAAATCCGGCATTGTGCCGTCGTTGGATTTGAAACATTGAATTTGGGAACTTGAAAGTCCGGCATTATGCCGCCGTGGACTTGGAATTTTGAAGTATAGGACTTGAGGTTCGAAAGGTTGAACATAGAACTTGAGGTTTGAGTTGAAAATTCGGCATTGTGCCGGCAATGAGTTTGGATATTTGAACTTGAGGTTTTGAGATTGGAGTTAGCAACTTGAGTTTGAGGTTTGAAGACTTGAATGTTTGAAATAGGGAATCCGGCATGACGCCGTTGGATTTGATCTTGAAACTTGGCTAGAGAATCCGGCATTATGAAGCCGTTGGATTTGGGTTTTGAATTGAAACTTTAAAACTCGAAACTTGAACTAGAAAATCCGGCATTATGACGCCGTTGGATTTGGGCTTGACAATTGAGGTTTTGGACTAGGAAATTGGGTTTTGAATGGGAAGCTTGAAATTTGGAATTGAAGACCCGGCATTATGACGCCGTTGGATTGAATTTTGAACTTGAAATTTGGAATTCGAATTGGAAAATCCGGCATTATGACGCCGTTGGATTGAATTTGTGGCTTGAAAATCCGGCATTATGACGCCGTTGGATTGATCTTGAATTTATAGCTTGGAATTCGGACTTGAAAATCCAGCATTATGACGCCGTTGGATTGATTTTGAATTTGTAGCTTGGAATTTGGACTTGAAAATCCGGCATTATGACGCCGTTGGATTGATTTTGAATTTCAATTTGGCATTTGTGCGTGAGGCGTGTTTACGGGTTTTGAATCAAATGGAGTGACACTCCTAAAGACCCTAAAAATCGGCGATTAAGATGCATGAGGTTTGAATGACGCTCCTAGGGGTTTGGTTTCCTAGTTGGAGGCTAATTGGTTTTGACAAGCTAGAACTCAAGGTTAGCCATTCACGCGTGCAAAGACGCCCACAAAATGCACAAGTAGCACGTTGTCACACTAATCATGAATATGAATGCGACATGCAAAGTTCTCAACCTAAGGTCGGTCTAAGTTTTGTATGATGCAAGTGGTCGGCTTTGGGTGTCAAAAGGTACTCGGTTAAGAGACGGATCCGGCGACAAGCATTCATATCCGCCTAAGGGAAGTGTGTGTCGGCAGACGGCCTCCATACTTGACATCGGGAATGTCAAGCAAATGCCAAGTTTCGGTAGGCACGGAAATGGTCACACACTTTGGTCAGGAACCGTATGGAGAGTCACCATTTCGTTGCCCCCGGGGCTAGCCCGAATGTAGAACACATCCGTTTGGGCAAAGGTAGAAATTCATTTTGCACAATATGGTTTTCGAAAAATGCATGAAATGCCTAGAAATTGAAATTGAAATCGTACTTGAATTTGTATTTGTAAAGCCCGTTTTTCGGCACTCGTTCACGAGGTTTGGGAGCGTCCTTCCAGATGCAAAAACAGACCAACTCCCAACACGAAAAGTTGAGCAAAAGTGGGCGACAAGCCACTGTGAGCCACTGTCCTGGATGCAGGCAGTGGCGTTGGGCGCAGGGGCTGCGCCTTGCGCCAATGCTGGCATCCAGTACTTCGGCAGATCAGTGGCTGGTTGCTCGAAATTTGCTCTCATTTTCGAAATTGAAATTAGAAAAGATTCCCCAGTGGAGTCGCCAGAATTGTAGGGGGTTTTCTTTTGTGTAATATATTCCCGTTTCCTACAAGGGGGGTTGGCACGCGGCGGTTCGTTTAGAGAACCGTTGAATTGTTTTTGGCACCTCGAAGGAGTCGCCACCAAACTTTATTTTAGGTCCCGTTTGGGAAGACCGCAAAATGACTCTATTTTTGGATAAGGCCTTGAATCCTTGAAACGGATGGGTAAGATCCGGGCTCGGGAACGAAAATGCTTATTCGGCGAGCTTTAGAAATATTCAAGTACGTTGGCACAACATTATTTCGAAAATAAACCCTAAGATTAGACTATATGGGTTTGAAATTTAGAGCAAAATAGAATTTTAATTGTACGGTGGTCACTTTGCTTTAAAGATTGATTTAAGGAACCTAAGGTCGGTTTGTCCAAAAATATCTTCGTTAAGCGTGATGTAACCTTTGTATTTTGTTGTATTTAGCATGTTGGTGATGAAACCGATAAAGCATATAAAGCAACATCACAATACTAAATAAAGTGCGGAATTAGTAAATACAAGACCCCCTAAAAAAGGACTAGGGAGTCGGTCCACAATGCCTAGAAATGGACTAGGCAAGTAAAGGTGCGAAATTGAAATTTCGGTATTGAAATTGCGGTATTGAAAGTGCGATATTGAAAGTGCGATATTGAAAGGTGCGGTATTGAAATTACAATATTGAAAGGTGCATAATTCAAAATTGTACTTGGGCACATGAGATTCAAACGCCAAGCGGCTCCTTAAAAATAAGTGCTCCCGACACGAATTCAAAGCCAAAAATCTCAACTTGGGAGAGGTTGCTCAACCCAAATGTCCTAGATTTTGCATATTGAACTTGAAATTGAAAGCTTGAATATTGAAAGGTTTGAACTTGAAATCATTGAAATTTGAACTTGAAATGATCCTAGTTTAGAGAGGTAGTTATGAACAACCCTAAACATGGTGGGATCTTGAAATTTGAAAACTTAAACTTGTATATTGAAAAATGGAGTCTTGAATCTCAAAAGACTAAACCTTTAAATGCTAAAAAGGTGTCATCTTTGATTACTCCACACTTAAAGGTGATTCTAGTTCAAAGAGACGAATGTAAGCAACTTTGAACATCCTTGAATCTTGAAAGTTTGTATTTTGTAATTTGAAAAAGTTTGTATTTTTGAAAAAGCATGTATGATTGTTGCAAGTGGTGTTTTTTATGGCAAAAAACACCATCTTGTTAATCATTTGAAATCAAAATAGCATGATTGATTGAAATGGGATTCGGATTTACCTAGTTAGGCTTAGGCACAAGCTCCCAATTGCTTTTGAATTTAGGAATTTTGTATGTGTTTTTGAGGAGTTTTTGAGTTTGTATTGTGAGGAGTAATGTCGAAATTACGACGTTGTATGTGTTATGCTCTCCCTTTTTTCGATGGAAATGAGGGGTATTTATAGGAGGGAATGGTGCAAAATGCCAGCACCAGCCAGCGCCTGGCGCCAGGCCAGCGTTGTGCGCTGCTGAGGTGTCTTGAATGCCACCAAAGCAAGGACGGGGAATCGTCCTTGTTTGTCTTGTAGCGTTGTACCCGTTGTACGAATTGTACTAGGTTTGGAGTTTTGTATTTGCTTGGAGGTTAAGGCATGGTTTAGCGTCTAAAAACAAGCCTTTCTCGGGTTTTTGAATTCCGATTTTACGGGGCGGGGCCCGGCATGCTCGGTTTTGTGGGTCGGCCCCCGAATTTGACTTGCCTTATATGATTTTGAGTGGAAAAGGCCTAGTAAAACCAATGGGATGGTCCACTAGTTGAGATTGTGAAGGAAATAATGCCCTTGGTCCAAGTATGCATTTAATGTTAAGTCTCATAAATGCGGTTCAGTATTAATTAACAAGTTAATAATTCAGTGCGATCAAGTGAGCTGAATGCCTAGCTAGAGGCCGCTTCAGTTCAAGTGGAATTAATGATATTAATCCACAGCTTACTCTTGACTGAACCCGTAGGGTCACACAAATAGTACGCAAACGGATCAAGTATTTAATGGAATTAAATACTCCATCTATGGATATTCGGAATCGACGGATCTTGGTTTCAGTGGGAGCTGAGATCGTCAAAGGCAAGAAATGAATACTCCGGAAACGATGATATTGCCGGAAACGGAAATATGGATCGTATCGGAAATATAAATATTATCCAAGTCGTAGATGTTGCCGGAAACGGAAACATGGTACGTATCGGAAAATATTACCGGAAATGGAAATATTGCCGGAATCGGAAATATTACCGGAAACGGAAATATTGTCAGAATCGGAAATATTATCGGAATCGGAAAATAATTCCGGAAATGGAAATATTAAATATTTGTTCGAAACGGAAATTAATTCCGGAATCGAAAATATTAAATATTGTTCGTATCGAAAATGAATTCCGGAATCGGGAATTTCATCGGAAGCGCGTCGTACGAATTCGCATCGGACGAGACTTGCTAGACGAAGGCCCAGCACGAAGCCAGGCCTACGCCCAACAAGCCAAGCGCCCAAACACACGCTGCCAAACGTCGCCAGGCCCAGTGCAAGGCCAGGCCCAGCAAGGCATGGCGCGCGCGCGGGGGCTGATGCTCGTGGGCTGCGAGCAGCGCCAGCTCGTGTGTGGAGTAATCAAAGATGACACCTTAGAGCACGGGTTTGTGCTCGTGCTCGTTTGTGTTTCAATACAAATCCTAAAGCAAATGGAATTTAATCTAACAGTTTGTGCTGGCTTTATGGTTTTTCCGCATGATTTATGTTTATTCATATGTATCATAACCTAACAGATTGTACTTGGATTTTGAAATTGGATTTGGAAAGTTGTATTTTGTACCGAGTTCCGGGAAGGGAACGGTCTCGGGGATTGGATTTTGGACCTTGGATTTTGGAGGTGTTCTTAGCAATTGGGATTTTCGCCTGGAGTTACTCCAATCGCCTAACAAGGATAATGGTATCGTCATCATCCCAAAGGGGAGACACAAATTAGGTGACTACACGGAGATTCACAACTCGTGATAAGCCAACTCTTAGGAGAATATGAAGTGAAGAAAGAGGATTTAATTCCTCATCACATATATGCAACAAAATTGCTTGAGAAGCTTGACACTGTTAAGTTAAATCATGTTCCAAGGAGTGCCAACAAAATGGCTGACGCACTTGCAGGGCTTGCAGCCACCTTGGCACTGGGGGCAGAAGAAACCATATCTGTACCGGTTTGCAACCGTTGAGTCGTTGCGCCTGACGTAGATGAAATTGAAGATGAAGAAGTTGGGGAAGTCGACATGATCATTGTTCATCATATTGACCAGGAAGATTGGCGTCAACCAATTATCGACTATCTAAGTCATCAAAAATTGCCTAGTGATCCAAGGCATAGAATGGAGATTCGTCGTCGAGCCCCTCGATTTATACTTTTTAATGGAACTCTATTTTGACGATCTTTCAATGACTCATGTTCGAGATGCATCAGAGACGAAGAAATAATGAAAGCCATGGAAGAGGCTCGCGCTGGAATTTGTGGCGCACATCAATCAGGTCCTAAGTTGTATGATTGCCTTAAAATAATGGGCTATTATTGGCCAACAATGGTACAAGATAACATGGACTATGCGAAGAACTGTGAAGCTTGTCAGTTTCATGCTAATTTCATTTTATATACTTTATAGCGCGCTGAGTTGAAGAGCGCCTCTAAGGCGCTCTATAAAGCCTATTTCAACAGTACTCTTTACCCTTTTATGTAGTAGTGCTTGTACTTGAACATTGAAATAAGGAGTCTTGAATCTCAAATATTAGACCTTTTAATGTTGAAAAGGTTTCACCTTTTATTTGCTCCATAACTTGAAAATGATTCTAGTTTAAGGAAGTGATTACAAACAACCTTAAACATCATGGAATCCATAACTTTGTACTTGAATCATAGAAAGTGCTGATTTTGTAAAAATATGTGATTGTTGTAAGCAACACTTTTGAGAGCAAAAGTGTCAACTTTACTAATCATTTTGGAGGAAAAATTGAATCTTGCATGGCTTAATTGAAATGGTGTTTTTGGACAATCATTTGGAGAGGGTTTCAAGTATGAAACCTCCCCAAAGATGACACCTTTGTATGATTTTCCTAGTTATCCAAAGGTATAAACCCTAAGTGGTAACATCATTGGATTTTTGTATTAGAAATGTAGAAGAATAGAATACATGGTAGATTTAGATAAGGATTCGGAATTACCTAGTTAGGGTTAGGTTGGAAATCCGATTAGAGCTCCCAATTGCTTGAACACTTGAAATTGTATAGGAATTTGAGGATTGAAAGTTGATTTTTGTGTTTTGATTTTGAGATTGAATTTCAAAATTACGACGTTCTGATTTTGATTGTGTGCCCTAAAATGCTTGGAAATCAGGGTTTAATTAGAACATTAGATGGCTAAACGCCAAATGCCAGCTGCGCCCAATGCAGAGCCCTGCGTCTGGCGCCGCTGACGTGGCACAGGAAACGCCAAAGCAAGGACGATGACACCGTCCTTGCATTTTTCCTTTGTGAACGTACCTTTGTACGAAATGTACGAACTTTGGCACGTAGTGTTTTCTTACTGATTAAGGCTTTGATTTTGCGACTAAAAACTAGCCGTTTTCGGGTTTCGAATTCGGTTTTACGGGACGGGGCCCGACTTGCTCGATTTTGTGTGTTGGCGCCCGAATTTGGATTGCTTAGTGTCATTTTGACTGAAAAAGGTCTTGTAAAACCAATGGAGAGGTCCATTGGGTGAGATTGTGTTTGTATTTTGAAATTGATTTTTGGAAATTGAATTTTGTACCGAGTTCTGCAATGGGAACGGGCTCGGGAATTGGACTTTGGATCTTGGACTTTGGAATGTATTGTAGCAATCAGGACTTCCGCACGGAGTTGTACCAACCACCTAACAAGGATAATAATATCGTCATCATTCCATAGGGGAGACACGATTTAGGTGTCTACAGATACTAATTCAATGATTTAATATTTTGAAGGAAACTGGACACGGAGATCAGGACGAACGAACCAACAAAAATCCCTAGCAAATCACGGAGTTAGGTAACGACTATTGCTAGTACCCGCAGTTCCCTTATAAATGTGATTTATGAAATTATGAAAATATGATTGAATTTATGAACTAAATGTTTTGACATGTTTTATGAATTGCGGGAAATGAATTATGATTCTATTGAATTATTCTTTATAATATGATTTGATTGAGTTTTCTCATAAAATGATGTTTATATGATGCCATGAAAGAAATGATATTTTATTGATCCCAGGATCTAAATGATGTTTCATGATCTAAAAGAGTTATGTTATTTCAACTGAAATACAAAAGCCAAGGCTTAGTAAAATTACATAAAACATGATAAATGGAAGTGAAAGACCTAGTTTGTCTAGCAGTATATAAACTACTATATTTCTATTTATCAGTCATGCATGTACCTATGGACACCTGTCCACCCATGGATTACGAGCCCAGGCTCCCATGGTTTATGAGTCCAGGCTCGGGCCCAGGCCCCATGTTACCAGTTGATGATGAGCCTAGGCTCTTATGGGCCCATGCCCTAGTGGAGAATTCCTTCACGGTTCGTACTTGCCAACAACTAGCATATTAAATAAAAGGGTAATGAATCAATTAAATATGATGTTTTATTAAATGTTTTACATATTCTATTCTCCATGTGTTATCAAATAAAATGAATTGAAATGAATTTACGTTGTTAGAGTAGTTCGTTACTGAGTTTTCGGCTCACCGTTTTGTTTTCTGTTTTAGGTACTGATGGGGACGATGGACACGAGTAGTGGCGAGAAATTTCACTTTAATAAGTTCCACCTAGTTTATGTTCTAAGTTTTAATACTCCCTCTGTTCTTGAATATTAGTCCCATTTGGAATCTTGACACAATTCACAATTGAAAAGAATCTTCTAATTTCTTTCCAATACGTACTTCAAAATATATTCATGCGAGATTTTATTTTGTTCGTCTTAATGTGTAGTTTAACATCAAACATACGTATTTGGAGATATTTACGTTTAAATATTGAGTTGAAAAGTTAAAACAAGACTAATATTTAAGAACGGAGTGAGTAGTTTAATTAAAAGACTTTTAATAAGTTATGTACTTTTCTTTAGGGAATATAAAGGATTATTATATTAATTTGGAGTTTTAATATCTTATGATTGATGGTTTCCTTGTAATTCTAAAGAGGGAGTTACAGCGGTAATGTCCCGACCGAATTAGGTAAATTCCGCTGCTTAATTATGTGAATTAGATGTCGGGGGATTACATAAATATACGATAAGAAGTTGGATCGGAATCGTATATCGTATTGCGTATATTCGTAAGCTAGGCAAAACTAATAATCGTATGTACGACGTTGGATCATATCGTACTATACGATAAGCATTGGCCGAAAGGCCATCAGACGCATACGAAGGGCAGCCCACGAGCAGACTAGCACTCAAGGCCTATTGGCGCGAGGCAAACCGCAAAGGCAATAACGCTGTAAAACAGCACATGCCCATGGTTGTGTGCTTGTGTGCGCTGATAGGGTGTTTTTCCGTCGTTGAATAGAAAATCACCTCAACAAACAAAATTTATAAAACACCTAAACTACCGGCTATATTGGCTATAGCGACAAGTATAGGGATCGTCCCATGGGAATGGATATGCTTGACTAATCAATCTATGCGTTCACAAGCTAGTTCGAATGGATTTTGAGTTTTTGAACTAAACTAATCAAAGTTAGAAAAGCAAACAAATAAAGGAAGCTCTAGAGATTTCGGGAATCGGCAATGGAAATCAAATCAAATAAATAACAAGGTCAAGACATTCATGAATATGCAACGACATAGAAAATAAGGGAATGAAAACTAATGACGTGCTCGCCACCTCTCAGATAGAGCACGCGAAGCAACCTAGCCTATAGAAAAGCTTTCGCATAGTCCTAAGCTAGATTAGCTCGCATATAATAGGAACTATCATTCACTTGCACGAATTAGGCCAACACCCACGGGTTGCCTCCCGAGAAGCGCTCTTTTTACGTCATTAGCTTGACGCCTCTTACTAGTAAGTACCCCGACAACGATCGCAATAGTTTGTCATATGCAATGGAAAACATATCCAATAGTAGCAAGTAGGCAAGAGTCAAAAGAGAAGTAAGCACAAAGTAGAATGCAACTCTATGCCTACAAGGGGTAGGGAACCAAAAATAAGAAAAATCAAAATGAAAAACAAAAGAAATACTCCCTTCTTCATGCTCCTTTGAGTAAGGAGGATCATTAGGATCAATGGAGGAAAATGAATCCTCAAGCGGCGGGAGTTTTGACAAAAAGGGAAAAGAAATGGGAAACGAAGGATAAATGTTGAGTTTTCTCTTTCGGAATGGGGAATGAGGGAAGGGAGTGGGAACAAAAGATTCACAAACAACTTCTCTCACATGACATAAAGCACAAGAAATCTCAACATAAGATCCTTCATTCACTTTAAAATCTTTTTGGTTGGCACATTCACTCTTTTCCTCAATTTGAATCGATTTAAACACTTCAAGGCAAAATGGAGCAAATAAATTTTCATCACCATCATCGAGGCATTCACTCAAAGAGGAACGAGTAGGAACAAACTCTCCAATACTCAACTCCTCAATGTCATGCATCATAGGTGGCAATGTAGTCTCAAACTCATCTCTTCTCCATGAAACTTCCTTAATAGATTCTTGCATTAGGTTAGAAATTCCCAAGAAGCCTTTTACAACTTGTTGGGACATGACTTTAAATGAACTCAAACAAGAATCAATTCTTAGCTCTTCTTGAATTTCAAGATATTTTATGAAAAGGAGCATCTCCAATAATGATTTTGGAGATTCAAAATTCAAAGAGCTTAGGAAATTATCATGGAGAAAGAGAAGATCATCAAGTGAAATCGACTCATCATCTTGAGAAACAAAAGAATTTGCCATTTTTTTTGGTTTTCAAAAAAAAAAAAAAAGATAATAAAAAATGAACTAGACTAGCGAACAAGAATCAAAAATCAAACAATGATGCCATTCCCCGGCAACGGCGCCATTGAGATAGGGTGTTTTTCCGTCGTTGAATAGAAAATCACCTCACCAAACAAAATTTATAAAACACCTAAACTACCAGCTATATTGGCTATAGCGGCAAGTATAGGGATCGTCCCATAGCAATGGATATGCTTGACTAATCAATCTATGCGTTCACAAGCTAGTTCGAATGGATTTTGAGTTTTTGAACTAAACTAATCAAAGTTAGAAAAGCAAACAAATAAAGGAAGCTCTAGATATTTCGGGAATCGGCAATGGAAATCAAATCAAAGAAATAACAAGGTCAAGACATTCATGAATATGCAACGACATAGCAAATAGGGGAATGAAAACTAATGACGTGCTCGCCACCTCTCGGATAGAGCACGTGAAGCAACCTAGCCTATAGAAAAGCTTTCGCATAGTCCTAAGCTAGATTAGCTCGCATATAATAGGAACTATCATTCACTTGCACGAATTAGGGTCACAATGTCTTGCCAAACCTAAATCATACATTCCAATCTAATTCAATCAACTAGCATTTGCAACTACTACTCAATTGATCATGGAAAATCCTATCACTAAATCACATTTAATCACAACATCAATCATGGATTTTCCCTAAAACTCCCCAAATTCAATGCCAAAGCTTCATCCCTAACCTCTAGACTAAACTACTCAACTAGCATGATTAACATCAACATTAAACTAATATTAATCCTAATCATGAAACTAATTGAACTAATGAAGCTAATTGAAATAATAAAATTCAAACAATTCAAACCACAAAAATTGGGGAAAAATCAAGAAAAGTCAAAGCATGAAACTAATTCTAGAATTCAAGCATGAAATCAAAGCATAAACGAAATTAATAAAGCAATTAAAGAATTAAAGAACAAATAAAAAAGAAATGAAGAATTATACCTTGAATTGAAGAATTAGCATCAAACTTGAAGCACAAAAATGAAGAACAAAACTCAAAGCAAAAGGAAAGAAATCTGAAAATTAGATGATTGAATTGAATTTAGAATCAAAAATTTGAGGCTAAGAATCCTTAATCCTAATCTCTAATCACTGCCCTAAACTAATTCTAGAGAGAGAATTCTAATTTTGAAATCCTAAAACTAATTACGTGTTTTACAAAATGAAAGCCTAATGAAACAATGCTGCGATTTTCGTTTATATAGAAGCAGCCCGCGCTCCTATTTGGTCGCACAAAGGGTGTTGTGTGGTCGCACAAATTCTGTGCGGTCGCACAAAGAAGCTCATTCGGTCGCACATGAGAAATGGGTCATTCTGTTTGTAAACGTACTGCAGTCTTGTTCGACCGCACAGGCTAGGCCATTCGATCGCACACAGCCTGTTCGATCGCACAGGAAAGCACTCGATCGCACAGACTGCTGCGAGCTTTGCTGCGCCCACAGTTGCTATTCTGCTGCGTGTTCCTTGCGTGTTCTGCTGTGCGATTGCTGCTGTATTGCTGCACTGCTTTCTGCCATGTTGTGGTTGTGTAGAGCTGCTGTCAAGGCTCTCAAAGTGAGCACAAGAGGAGCTGCAAAGCCACGAACAAGGGCTGCATATGTGCGCAAAAGTACAGCTGCTGTTTTGCATGCAGTACAAGGCTGAATGAGGCTGCCATTCTTGCCCATGTACAGCCACTATCAAGGGGCTGTTTGGTGATGAAAAAGAGCTCAAAAGGGGCTGCTGCGAAGCCTTAAACAGCAGCTAATGGTGGCTGTTTGTGTGCTGTTTGTGTTGCTGCTTGTGTGCTGTTTGTGTGCTGTTTATGTGCACTTGTGAGGCTGCTACTGTGGCTGGCTTGCTGCACATTGCAGCTCCTTGCATAAGCTCATGGCTTGCTTCGTCACCGCATATTAATAAGCAACATAGCACGTTAGAAAATCGCAATACATGTTATTAAAAATCGAAAACATTATTATTAATTCGTTTAACATTTTTACAAATCGTAAAACATATAACTCGTCGACAAGCATAATGACACATTAATAATACGTTAATACTCAAATTGAACCTTACGCAATAAGAATGCGCACAAAAGACACGTTTAGAGCAAAAACGACTAAAATATGCGCAAGACGAGAAAATGTTACGATAAATGCAAAAATGCAATAAACGAACTAAAAACGATAAAACTAAGCAAAAATAATAATAAAATGCTAATAAAATGAACTAAAATCCTAAGCTAAGAGCGACATAAATGTCGCTCATCATGCGCTCATGATCCAAGCAACGAGGCATCAACAGAAGTGCAGCAGCAAAACGCGGCCCACGGCCCATCGAATGTGCGTGCGCGCCTGCTGGGTTTGTCGTGCGGGCTGGCCGACCAATGCCTATGCTCGGTTGGCTTTCACACTTGCCTAGGTTTTAATATAAACCTGAGTTTTTCTAAATTCTAATCTAAGTCATACACTAAACCCTAACACACCTTGAAACCCCAATTTTCTCTCTATGCCTCCATAGTGTGTTCATCTCAAAAAGCCTAAACTCTTGACTAAAGATCTAAGCTATCAATACTCAAGGCGGATTCGCACGTATCGGTGGACGTTTGTAGAGGAACTATCTTCCTGAATTCTCAATCATGTTCATAGACTAATTAGAGAGTACACGCTACAAGTGTATGTATAGCTTAAACTGTGCTTTTTACATGAATCCTGGATTTGGGATTATTTTGCTTACATGTTAATTAGATTGACTGCTAATCACATCAACGGTGTCAAGAGATTCATGTATTTAAAGTATTTTTTAGCATTTTTTCATGTTTTGAATCTAGTCGAATTTTCTGTATTTTTTTCTTTTCAAATTTCTTTTTTTGGATTATTGGATGATTGGTGAGAAAACTGTTGTTTTCTAAAACTATCGGATTTTCAATTTTTCTGAGCCTAAATCGATTGGAATCGACGTTCTAAGTTGAACTCATGTGATCAGATTTGCAAAATTCATCCTCAAAATATGATGTTTTGGGCGTTTTTCGTGTTTAAAGAATTAAAACGTGAAATTTGATGGCTTTAAAAAATAATTATAATTTCTACTCGACTTATAATTAATTAAGTTTTATCCTATTGGTTTTTATGATTATTATGAGTTTTTAAAATTTAATTCATTGATAAATATTAATTAAAAACCCTAATTTTGAAAACCCTAAATTTATTAATTGGTTAGATATTGAAATTTGTTAAGGTTAGCAGGGGAATATGATTTCATGTTCAAATAGCTCATTTAAAAATTCAAGGATTAAAATTTTGATTAGATTCGTAAGTTTTATCGTTCGCCTAAACCAAATTTGATAAAAATATGAAATTTAAATGTTTAGAACGATTTAAATATTTGGATTGGTTTATCTAATGTATTCAATTTTTTTTGATAATAATCGTTCGTTAAATTTGATTAATTGTTAGCCTATATTTATAAATTTCATAATTGGATTGTTTGAAATTTTAATAAATCATCTACTTTAATTATTTTTCGTAATAAAAAACGATTTGAATCACGGTTGCATTTAAGCGCATGCAACAAGGTCTTTGAACCCCACAATCGCTCATGAGGGCGAGTGGGATCTCGCAAGGGTTTCCAAAGAGAAATACCCATAACTCTTCCAAAAATTGAATCAAGGCAAGAACTAAAAATGAAAAAAAACAAACAAGAAAAAGAAAGAAAAGAAAAGAAAAAGAAAAGAAAGGAAAAGAAAATGAAAAACGAAACTACAAAACTCAAGATAAGGGCCTTTATTATGGAACGAGCACAAAAGAATGCTAATATTACTAACTAAATAGACGAATGCACGCTAACCAATGTCTTAAATCGAGTGAAAGATTCGAGCGTCAAGCAAAGCGAACTAAGGGAAAGCACTAATCAATTCCCCTTCAACCGAGCATACCACGTCAAATCTCTAGATCCTATCCACCCTTGAGAATAGCTTCTCGAGACACCGCGAAGGTGCCGGATTAATCAAGATTAGGCTACCCGACATCTTAGCATGACAATCCCATTCCATAAACTTGGCCAAATCCTCCCTCCACCGACAATGACTCAACTCAAAAGGGTCAAGAGGACTTTTAGGGTGAAACGTAGGCTAGGGGTAAGGTGTGGAACGAATTTGGGATTTGGTGCTCATACCTAAAGTGAAGCGCAATGAATGAACTCAACTCAAGCAAATCGAACCAAAAACAAACTCATACCACCTATTTGGGGTACCCCCAAGCTTATTCAACAACGATTCTAAACTACAACTCTTTTTGCACTTTTCTTGATTTGATTTTCTCTTTTTTGTGTTTCAATTGAAACTTTTCTCATTGCCTTGTTTTTTCTCTATTTTTGGCTTTTTCAAAACTTTTGCTTTTGCTTATTTATTCACTATATACAACATACTTCCCAAACTTTGCCATTCTTGCCAATAACAATCATTCCTCAACTTTGCTTATTCATTCAAAACAAACAAGCATCATAACACAAAGCTTCACTATCACTTCTAAGGGTGAAAACAAAACAAAGGGTATTAGGCTTGTAATGTGCTCATAAGAAATGAAGGGTCAAGGCTCAAATGGCTAGCAAGGGGAAAATGCAAACAAAAATATATGAAAAATAGAAAATAAAGTCCTAAACTAAAAAGAAAAATAGTCACCGAAAGAAATGCCTCTATCGTCCCCTAAAGTAGTTCGGTCGTGGTCTCGGGAAGGAAATAGTCAAACTCAGGAGATAAGAAAGTCAATGCTAAGGATCCATGCCACTCAATATATGTATATGTGTTTGGGCTAATTTGAACATGAACCTCACATGGGAGAAAATACCACTCTCTCCGGTTTCAAGTCACTAGAGAGATCGACACCATCTTACCACAAGCCAAGGGTTCAAGACGCATGCCACCCAAAGTTCTAACCAACTTCCTTGACACCAAATCCTAGATTCGACCCAAGACATTGAAAACCATGCAAACATCTACCAATTAGGAATAAAAGCATTCTAGTCTACAAGTTCCACTTTTATTTGCCCAAATCAAGAATAATGCCTAAAAAGCTAGAAAAGCTTGCCTTGACAAAGATCGAAAAGGAAAAAGAAAGAAAGAGAAAAGAGAAAGAAAATAAGGAAAAAGAAAAGAAATGAAAAAGAAAATAAAGAAAATATTCACATCAATGAAACTAATCAAGAGAATATGCACAAAATCCAAAATATTCACAAAATCAAGCAATCCATCACACGGAGATCAAACTAGCAACAATAGAATCTCCCCCCAAGCTCGAATTAGGCCATGTCCTCAAGGCCTAAAACGAAACTAGGAGGGGCACAGCTACCCATCCAACCAATGCCCCGCAATAAAGATGCCCAACCCAAAGAATGCATGTGAGTTAGAAGGATATTACCGGTGATGACGTGGGAGCAAGTCCCGCAAAGAACCGTAATAACGAACGAACTCACCAAGAAGAATAGCCGGACATGGCAAAGATGGATGCAAAGATTTCCACATCAAGATAGCTTGAGGCACAAAAACTTCAAAAATCAAGAAAAATTAGTATACATGGGCCAAGTGGCCAACACCCACGGGTTGCCTCCCGAGAAGCGCTCTTTTTACGTCATTAGCTTGACGCCTCTTACCTCTAGTAAGTACCCCGACAACGATCGCAATAGTTTGTCATATGCAATGGAAAACATATCCAATAGTAGCAAGTAGTCAAGAGTCAAAAGAGAAGTAAGCACAAAGTAGAATGCAACTCTATGCCTACAAGGGGTAGGGAACCAAAAATAAGAAAAATCAAAATGAAAAACAAAAGAAATACTCCCTTCTTCATGCTCCTTTGAGTAAGGAGGATCATTAGGATCAATGGAGGAAAATGAATCCTCAAGCGGCGGGAGTTTTGACAAAAAGGGAAAAGAAATGGGAAACGAAGGATAAATGTTGAGTTTTCTCTTTCGGAATGGGGAATGAGGGAAGGGAGTGGGAACAAAAGATTCACAAACAACTTCTCTCACATGACATAAAGCACAAGAAATCTCAACATAAGATCCTTCATTCACTTTAAAATCTTTTTGGTTGGCACATTCACTCTTTTCCTCAATTTGAATCGATTTAAACACTTCAAGGCAAAATGGAGCAAATAAATTTTCATCACCATCATCGAGGCATTCACTCAAAGAGGAACGAGTAGGAACAAACTCTCCAATACTCAACTCCTCAATGTCATGCATCATAGGTGGCAATGTAGTCTCAAACTCATCTCTTCTCCATGAAACTTCCGTAATAGATTCTTGCATTAGGTTAGAAATTCCCAAGAAGCCTTTTACAACTTGTTGGGACATGACTTTAAATGAACTCAAACAAGAATCTATTCTTAGCTCTTCTTGAATTCCAAGATATTTTATGAAAAGGAGCCTCTCCAATAATGATTTTGGAGATTCAAAATTCAAAGAGCTTGGGAAATTATCATGGAGAAAGAGAAGATCATCAAGTGAAATCGACTCATCATCTTGAGAAACAAAAGAATTTGCCATTTTTTTTGGTTTTCAAAAAAAAAAAAAAGAAAATAAAAAATGAACTAGACTAGAGAACTAGAATGAAAAATCAAACAATGATGCCATTCCCCGGGAAAGGCGCCATTGTGATAGGGTGTTTTTCCGTCGTTGAATAGAAAATCACCTCACCAAACAAAATTTATAAAACACCTAAACTACCGGCTATATTGGCTATAGCGGCAAGTATAGGGATCGTCCCATAGGAATGGATATGCTTGACTAATCAATCTATGCGTTCACAAGCTAGTTCGAATGGATTTTGAGTTTTTGAACTAAACTAATCAAAGTTAGAAAAGCAAATAAATAAAGGAAGCTCTAGATATTTCGGGAATCGGCAATGGAAATCAAATCAAAGAAATAACAAGGTCAAGACATTCATGAATATGCAACGACATAGCAAATAGGGGAATGAAAACTAATGACGTGCTCGCCACCTCTCGGATAGAGCACGTGAAGCAACCTAGCCTATAGAAAAGCTTTCGCATAGTCCTAAGCTAGAATAGCTCGCATATAATAGGAACTATCATTCACTTGCACGAGTTAGGGTCACAATGTCTTGCCAAACCTAAATCATACATTCCAATCTAATTCAATCAACTAGCATTTGCAACTACTACTCAATTGATCATGGAAAATCCTATCACTAAATCACATTTAAATCACAACATCAATCATGGATTTTCCCTAAAATTCCCCAAATTCAATGCCAAAGCTTCATCCCTAACCTCTAGACTAAACTACTCAACTAGCATGATTAACATCAACATTAAACTAATATTAATCCTAATCATGAAACTAATTGAACTAATGAAGCTAATTGAAACAATAAAATTCAGACAATTCAAACCACAAAAATTGGGGAAAAATCAAGAAATTCATGAAACTAATTCTAGAATTCAAGCATGAAATCAAAGCATAAACGAAATTAATAAAGCAATTAAAGAATTAAAGAAGAAATAAAAAAGAAATGAAGAATTATACCTTGAATTGAAAAATTAGCATCAAACTTGAAGCACAAAAATGAAGAACAAAACTCAAAGCAAAAGGAAAGAAATCTGAAAATTAGATGATTGAATTGAATTTATAATCAAGAATTTGAGGCTAAGAATCCTTAATCCTAATCTCTAATCAAAGCCCTAAACTAATTCTAGAGAGAGAATTCTAATTTTGAAATCCTAAAACTAATTACGTGTTTTACAAAATGAAAGCCTAATGAAACAATGCTGCGATTTTCGTTTATATAGAAGCAGCCCGCGCTCCTATTCGGTCGCACAAAGGGTGTTGTGTGGTCGCACAAATTCTGTGCGGTCGAACAAAGAAGCTCATTCGGTCGCACATGAGAAATGGGTCATTCTGTTTGTAAACGTACTGCAGTCTTGTTCGACCGCACAGGCTAGGCCATTCGATCGCACACAGCCTGTTCGATCGCACAGGAAAGCACTCGATCGCACAGACTGCTGCGAGCTTTGCTGCGCCCACAGTTGCTATTCTGCTGCGTGTTCCTTGCGTGTTCTGCTGTGCGATTGCTGCTGTATTGCTGCACTGCTTGATGCCATGTTGTGGTTGTGTAGAGCTGCTGTCAAGGCTCTCAAAGTGAGCACAAGAGGAGCTGCAAAGCCACGAACAAGGGCTGCATATGTGCGCAAAAGTACAGCAGCTATGGCTGCTGTTTGCTCGATGTTTAGCTGTTGTTCTTGCTCGTGTTTGGCTGCTGTTTTGCATGCAGTACAAGGCTGAATGAGGCTGCCATTCTTTCCCATGTACAGCCACTATCAAGGGGCTGTTTGGTGATGAAAAAGAGCTCAAAAGGGGCTGCTGCGAAGCCTTAAACAGCAGCTAATGGAGGCTGTTTGTGTGCTTTTTGTGTTGCTGTTTGTGTGCTGTTTGTGTGCTGTTTATGTGCACTTGTGAGGCTGCTACTGTGGCTGCCTTGCTGCACATTGCAGCTCCTTGCATAAGCTCATGGCTTGCTTCGTCACTGCATATTAATAAGCAACGTAGCACGTTAGAAAATCGCAATACATGTTATTAAAAATCGAAAACATTATTATTAATTCGTTTAACATTTTTACAAATCGTAAAACATATAACTCGTCGACAAGCATAATGACACATTAATAATACGTTAATACTCAAAACGAACCTTACGCAATAAGAATGCGCACAAAAGACACGTTTTGAGCAAAAACGACTAAAATATGCGCAAGACGAGAAAATGTTACGATAAATGCAAAAATGCAATAAACGAACTAAAAACGATAACACTAAGCAAAAATAATAATAAAATGCTAATAAAATGAACTAAAATCCTAAGCTAAGAGCGACATAAATGTCGCTCATCATGCGCTCATGATGCAAGCAACGAGGCATCAACAGCAGTGCAGCAGCAAAACGCGGCCCACGGCCCATCGAATGTGCGTGCGCGCCTGCTGGGTTGGTCGTGCGGGCTGGCCGACCAATGCCTTTGCTCGGTTGGCTTTCACACTTGCCTAGGTTTTAATATAAACCTGAGTTTTTCTAAATTCTAATCTAAGTCATACACTAAACCCTAACACACCTTGAAACCCCAATTTTCTCTCTATGCCTCCATAGTGTGTTCATCTCAAAAAGCCTAAACTCTTGACTAAAGATCTAAGCTATCAATACTCAAGGCGGATTCGCACGTATCGGTGGACGTTTGTAGAGGAACTATCTTCCTGAATTCTCAATCATGTTCATAGACTAATTAGAGAGTACACGCTACAAGTGTATGTATAGCTTAAACTGTGCTTTTTACATGAATCCTGAATTTGGGATTATTTCGCTATATGTTAATTAGATTGACTGCTAATCACATCAACGGTGTCAAGAGATTCATGTATTTAAAGTATTTTTTAGCATTTTTTCATGTTTTGAATCTAGTCGAATTTTCTGTATTTTTTTCTTTTCAAATTTCTTTTTTTGGATTATTGGATGATTGGTGAGAAAATTATTGTTTTCTAAAACTATCGGATTTTCAATTTTTCTGAGCCTAAATCAATTGGAATCGACGTTCTAAGTTGAACTCATGTGATCAGATTTGCAAAATTCATCCTCAAAATATGATGTTTTGGGCGTTTTTCGTGTTTAAAGAATTAAAACGTGAAATTTGATGGCTTTAAAAAATAATTATAATTTCTACTCGACTTATAATTAATTAAGTTTTATCCTATTGGTTTTTATGATTATTATGAGTTTTTAAAATTTAATTCATTGATAAATATTAATTAAAAACCCTAATTTTGAAAACCCTAATTTATTAATTGGTTAGATATTGAAATTTGTTAAGGTTAGCAGGGGAATATGATTTCATGTTCAAATAGCTCATTTAAAAATTCAAGGATTTAAATTTTGATTAGATTCGTAAGTTTTATCGTTCGCCTAAACCAAATTTGATAAAAATCTGAAATTTAAATGTTTAGAACGATTTAAATATTTGGATTGGTTTATCTAATGTATTCAATTTTTTTTGATAATAATCGTTCGTTAAATTTGATTAATTGTTAGCCTATATTTAAAAATTTCATAATTGAATTGTTTGAAATTTTAATAAATAATCTACTTTAATTATTTTTTGTAATAAAAAACGATTGGAATTTTTAAAATTATGAAAATTATGAATTGTGCAATTTTTGTTTCATAACATTTAATTGGATTTTGATGTTCATTGGACGAGCAAGCCACTCGCACAAGGGCAATGGTTGTTGTCCATATGTGTGTATTACGCACAACATGGCCTCGTGCCATGGCTGTGGCGCACACATGCAGCGAGACAAGGGAAGGGGAAGTGAGCAAGCGCTAGCATGCACATGGGCTTGTCGTGCCGCCTGCATGTGTGCGGTAATGTGCGAGTGTAACACCCTAATAATTCCTTGCTTTTATAAAATCATTTTCCAACTTAAAATAAAGGAATTACTAAAGTATTACGGCCACCGTGATAACGGTTAAGGCTATTACCAGAATTACGCAGCGGAAATTAATGTCAACTAACTTTTAAAAACAGAATTAATGTAATATTGAGGCCTCCTACAATTTGGAACCATAATGGCCCAAAAACCAAAGTATAAGTAGTTTAAATACGAAAACATAATTAAAGTAAATTAAATAGTTTAAAATACGAAACATGCAACTCTCTCGATCATCCCAAGCCACATGATTCCGATCTACCAACCTGCTATTTTATTCTACTCCCCATCAATGCAAGTGCAAATGATAGATCATCATAGGGTCATTAAGGCAAAGGCCATGACCAAAACACACAAAGCACGTAGTCAGCAAAAGCTGAGTACTTACAAGAATAGAGTGAATGAAACTAAAACATGCATCACTCACTAAGTACTAATCAACATGCAAAAGCCATATAATAATAAACAATCAATCATGAACACAAGACTCGACTCTTGACTCACAATTCAATTAGAATAAGCTTCGAACGGGCCAAAAGAAAGTTCCATAAAGGAAAAGGTGATGGGAGCCAACCATACACCAAATAATAAATAATAAATTCGGGCCATACCGAGTGACGGGCCATACCGACGGAATTCCTGCGCATATTATAAATGAAACAACGTCTTGTATCATTAGTAGGAGTACGAGCTTTCCGGCAAGACTCCCCCCATTGTTCATACTCAAGGTATATACGTTCCAAGAGTTTTGAAGCTTGTTCTGGTTGCACTTTACATTTATTAATATTTTATTAAAGGTGAACTCAAGACTCAACAATGTACATTCATATAATTAATAAACAACAACCAAAACAATCTTATTTTAATGCGTTAAGACTTGTGATCAACCAAGCAAGACTCTTGTGAAATTACTACCATCTTCCTCCTCACCAAAGTGAGACTCCACATCATGCACATTAACATGAGGGTTGTGCCCTCGACGACAAATCCTAATTCATTTCATACATAATATTCCCAACTGAACCCTACATGTGCGGTGGCTTACACGAGCTAACCCTTCACATGTGGTAAAATAAATAGTACAACGAGGTACGAATAATGGGCTTAAAGTATGCTAGACATCCCGTACAATAGCATACAAATAAATAATCCATCCCTTGCATGTGAAACAAACCATACATGCATAAAGTTGAACAACATGATTGACAATGAATTCCATACTCATAATAAACTCAACATGCTTGTTCAACCAACAATTCAATAATTCCAATAATATTAGTCCACATGATCGTTCACCAAAGCATATATGAATCCACATAATATAATTCACATCACCAACAATCATGTAATGTCATTGACAAAAGGTATGGTCGCCCTAGACTTGTACGTACCTTGAATACCTAAGCGTAGGGGCCACTTTGCAATAACGAGCACTCAACTAGAAATCACCTCCTATCATCAAAATAATGACACTTAAATTATTTCCATGTTCATTAAATTTCCAGCAACTTTATAAAATCTAAAACCTCATTTAAACTTTAGAATTCAATCGTTTTTCAATAATATAATCGTCTGAATTTGCAAACCCAATCCCTAGTACGAAAACATACTTTTTTCGTCTTTAAAATCAATAAAAATCAACACTTTAAGCCTTTATTCAAATCTGAAAATATAATTGATTATCATAATTAAAATCATCCCCTAATTATTCTAATCAATTGACTCATTAGGTCTAGGTTAAAACCCTAACTTGAAAATCCCAATAACACCAATTTATTTTCATAAAAATCAATTCTTCATTCAATAAACAAATCTGAAAATTCGTCCTTTAATAATTAAAACAAGCCTAATGAATCACAACAGGCAAATTCTCAAACCACGGTATTCATAACCGGTTCCCATCATTTTAATTACTCAAAACAATATTAATATTATAATTTAAAATACGAAATTGAAATAGAATAGGTAAGGAAGAAGAGAATTATACCAATCCGGCCTATAGCCAGAACAACCATGAATTAATGTGATTGGGCGAAAAGAGTGAACAAGAACGAACAAAACACGAACACACACACACAACGCACAACTCGTGTGCGTGTGTGCGCAGCGACGAAGGGGGACACAGCAGCGGGGCAGCGCGCCTGGGTTGGGCGCTGTGTGCGAGCGAGAGGCGAGAGGGGAAGACGAGAGGGAGGGTGTGGGTGTGCGAGGGGCAGCAACACAGCACACGGCACACACACTCGACGCAGCAAGGGAGCAAGGGGGGACGAGGGCTGTGTCGTGCGAGAGGCACGAGCAGCAGCGAGCAATAGGGGACGGCGAGCACGAGGGGACAGTGAGCACGAGCACTCGTGCTGTGCGGGCCGGCCGAGAGGAAGAGGGGCAAGGGGAGTGAGGTGCAAGCAAGCAAAAAGAGGGTTTATGAAATTAAGGGGGTTCATTTAATGATGGGGAGTCCTATTTATAGGCTCCCTATTTTCAATGGGCTAGGCTTAGGAAATTAGAATTGGGCTTAGGGAATTAAATGATTGGGCTAACTTAGGACTTGAATTAAACTCTTTTGATTGGGCTCGTTTAATAAAACGAATTGGACTTTTTATTTAAAACCCGAAGCCTTTAAAAATCATTTGCAACCCGTTTAATTTCCCGACTCAAGAATTAAATTCGTTTCGTAATTAATTAAAATAATAAATATTCTAATTAATTAAAATACCTTTAAATAAAATACATTTAAATATTATTTAAATGCTAATTAATCGTAAAATGCTTTATAAATATAATAAAATATACTTATAATATTATAAAAATACGAGGTATTACAGTCTACCCTCCTTAAAATAAGATTCGTCCCGAAACTTGGGTAAATCAAAATTCAACTCAAAACTTGAGACTTTGTGAGACTTTCAATGCGTTCATTTGCAAAAATTTTAAGTTGTTGTACTCTTTACATGATTAAACAGGACAATAATAAGTGCAAATTCAATGGAAAGCACTAAATTGAGCATAAAATAGGGGAAAACAAGGTAAAAAGCGCGAAATTCTACCGCCCTCTACCCCCCTTAAAAGACACGAGTTACGACCGCGTAACTCAACTAACCTCGGGAAAAAGCTCGGGATATTTCTTTCTCATTTCGTCCTCCGCTTCCCAAGTAGCTTCCTCAGATTCTTGATTAGACCACTATACTTTGACAATTTTCACATCTTTAGTACGCGTACTACGCACTTTGCTATCAAGGATTTTGACAGGTCTTTCCTCAAAGGTTAGACTTTGGTCTAATTCTATGGTCTCCGGTTGCAACACATGCGATTTGTCCGGGATATATTTCCTTAACTGAGATATGTGGAACACATTATGCACTCTATGCAAGTCCATAGGCAAGGCTAGTCTATAAGCTACCTTTCCAATTCTTTCTAAGATTTCATATGGGCCTATGTACTTAGGGCTTAACTTCCCTTTCTTTCCAAATCTCATGACACCTTTCATTGGTGACACTTTGAGTAACACTTTATCACCTATATTGAACTCTTCATCCCTACGTTTCAAGTCTGCATAACTTTTTTGGCGGTCTTGCGCCGCTTGAATCTTTGATTGGATGGTTCGGATTTGGTTCATGGTGTCTTCAATCATTTGAGGTCCCAACACTACGGTTTCACTAATATCGTTCCAGCAAAGTGGACTTCTACACTTTCTGAAGGAAATAATGCCCTTGGTCCAAGTATGCATTTTATGATAAGTCTAATAACTGCGGTTCAATATTAATTAAACAAGTTAATAATTCAGTGAGATCAAGTGAGCTGAATGCCTAGCTAGAGGCCGCTTCAGTTCAAGTGGAATTAATGATATTAATCCACAGCTTACTCTTGACTGAACCCGTAGGGTCACACAAATAGTACGTAAACGGATCAAGTATTTAATGGCATTAAATACTCCATCTATGGATATTCGGAATCGACGGATCTTGGTTTCAGTGGGAGCTGAGATCGTCAAAGGCAAGTAAATGAATACTCCGGAAACGATGATATTGCCGGAAACGGAAATATGGATCGTATCGGAAATATAAATATTATCCAAGTCGTAGATGTTGCCGAAAACGGAAACATGGTACGTATCGGAAAATATTATTGGAAATGGAAATATTGCCGGAATCGGAAATATTGTCAAAATCGGAAATATTATCGAAATCGGAAAATAATTCCGGAAACGGAAATATTAAATATTTGTTCGAAACGGAAATTTATTCCGGAATTGAAAATGTTAAATATTGCTCGTATCGGAAAAGAATTCCGGAATCGGGAATTTAATCGGAAGCGTATCGTACGAATTAGCATCGGACGAGGCCTGCCAGACGAAGGCCCAGCACGAAGCCGGGCCATCACCCAGCAGGCAAAGCGCAACAATCCACACGCCAAACCTCGACCAGGCCCAACCAAGGCTTGGGCGCGCGCATGGATAAGGCAGGCTGCGAGTGTGGGCTCCCGCTGTGCGCTCGGCGTGGGCCGTGAGGCCTGCGTGCGGGCGTGCGGTGCTTGTGCGCTGCACATGTGCGTGTTACTCGAATCCTAAAGCTACCGGGATTCGTCATATGATTAAATCTAATCCTAAAAGATAAAGTTTATTTAAATAGAGTCCCAGCAGGATTCTAATTAAACTAAATTAGTATTCTAATAGGATCCTAATTCCTTTTCCATAACACTATAAATAGGTGCCTAGGGTCACAGATTTATACACACAATTGAAGTATTCAAAGGTAAGATTTTGAAGCAAAATCAGCCAAACACTTGCAACCTATTTAGCCGAAAATCCTAGGAACCTTAAGGGCGATTCTAGTTGGTCAAGTTTAAGGCGGATCCGGACGTGCTGTGGACTATCTACGGAGGGACGACACTTGGAGTCCTAAAGACTTGTTCTTGTTCGGTTCGGGCGCAGCTAGGGAGGGCACGCTACAAAGTGTATGCATCTGAATTATGCTAAATGATTATGTGTAAATAATATGTTTCCTGGCATTAAGGTTTTCCGCATGATTTATGTTTTGTCATATGTATCATATCCTAACAGTGGTATCACGAGCCTCTTATTATTTTCATAATCTAAATTGCATGAACATGGTTAAATTTTACAAATTTGCAAGGAATTAAAGGGGTGATTAGTTTTTGTAATTAATTGCAAATTGCGTTTATTTAATTATATGTACGCAGTTTTTCGGCAGAATATTCGTTAGTCAACCAAATCGAGTGATTATTGTGTCAATTTCGCATGTAAAAGGCATTCTAAAATTTTGACAAAAACAATATTTTTCGACCGAACCCAGAATTCCCAAATTCGAAGCCTAACTATGACTTTTCGGAGGTTTAAGTTTTTCGAACGCAAAAGTTTGTAAATTTAAGATGTTAAATTGAATATTTGCGATTCTTGTTGATAAATCTTGAGTTTTTGATTGACCTATAGTATATGTTTAACAATTATGAATGCCTAGACTTGTTAATTATACAACCTAATTGCAATTATGATTAATTTGTTGGAATTCGAATAATTTAGAATTGATTTGTTTTTCATAATTAATTATTAATTTAATTAGGTATCCATGATTAAAATCCACCATAAAATTGTTAATTGATGTTAAATTTTAAATTTTTATGACCTAGATTTGAATCCATGTTAATCGGAAATTAATTGATTAATAAATTTTCGATTTTTCGCCCTAAAATTATGAAATTAATATGATTTATTAATTTGTCGTTAATTTTAAATTAAATTTTTTAAATATTTATGAAAACGCTCATAAATGTTGCACGCACAAAGCAAAGGAAGCTACGTGTTACCCTTAAGGGGTGTTGTATAATGCGGGCACGCGACGACGAGCAAGGGAGCTCGTCGCCCGTGCGGTACGAATGCAGCGAGCAGCATAGCATGGCGCGCGCGCGAAGCAAAAGTGCTGGCCGTGTGTGCTATGCGATGGGTGTGGGCAAGGGGCAGGGCAAGCGAGCAGTCGCGTTTGGGCAGCAAACGAGCTGCGCCACAGCGAGCGCAGGCTCGCGCAGCGAGCGCTGGCTCGCGAGGGAAAGCAGTAGACGCGACACAGCACAGAGGCTTCGCGCAGCGTGGCCAGCGATGGCTGCGTGTGCGTGTGGCCTGTGGCTGCGTGTTGCGTGGAGCTATGTGTGCCTTGTGCAGCGACCAGTCGTGCACACGATGGGACTTGGGCGCAAGCTCAAGTGCTCGTCGCGTTACGATTGAATCGTTTTGAATTTTAATTTGAGATTTTCAGTTCGGAAATAATTTTAATTAATTTTAAAATTAATAATTTAAGTTGTTTTCTCGGATTTTAATTTTGAATATTATAATTATTATAAATTTTATTTATACTAATTATTTTACTAAAATTAAACCTTGAATTAATTTAAATTCATTTAATTCAACTGAAAAATAAATTAAATAAATGGATTCAATTATAATTTTATATAAGCTTTAAATTTTAATTAAAATTGTATGTTTCCGGTTAGACTAGAAATACATTTTATGTTTAAAATTAGTAAAGCATATAAAGTTATTGGTTTAAGTGGGAGCAGTTTTAGTCATGAACTCTTGATTAGGTCTACAAATCCTTTAAGGCTAAACAACTTGATTGGAATTAATAAGGACTGAATAATTGGTAGATTATTGGTGCCCTTGATTAATTGCTGCAAATATTTAAGTGATGCATAACGTGTTTTACTAACCAGCTATGTGGGCCATTCATGATAATGAATGGGTGAATGGTATATATTGTATATGTACTGTTTTGCAAGTTATGAAGTGACTAGTATGGCCTAAATAGGATAGAAAATATGGTCTCCGTACCATTAATTTGAATGTAATTGGTCTAATGCACCAAATTTGTTTTTTTTTTAATTCAAATATGGTCTGCGTACCATCAAATAGTTGTAATTAGTTTAATTATAGCTGATCCTATTTGAAGAAAATGGCGCCTCCCACGGTGAAATTCAAAGACGAAGTTTCCAACCATTTTCAAGACGGACTTTGAAGTTGAAGCTTCAAGATGAAGTTGGGCCATTCTAGATCACATTTATCTTATGCATGCTTTAAGTTATTTATTGCTTTTAAATATGTCTTAAATATGAATGAGATTGTGGCTTGATTATGTTTCATGATTAAGGATTTTAGTTCACTTAAAAATCTAACCAACATAGTAAGAGCCTTAAGTTCTAAACTTAAAAATTGAGTTAAAGGGTGCCATGCCAAAATAACACTTACTTGGATAACCTTTACATCAATCTAGTAATAGATTACGCTCAGCGAGGTGTTACTTATTGGTCCTAAGGGGGTAAGGTACACAAATAATTGTGAGTACATGTTAGTTTTGGTGAAACTCAACGATATAAGTAAGGAGTCCTTTTATGTCGTGGAAAATTCGATAGGTTTTCCTAATAAGTTCTTAGACGTACCTATCAACCAAGAGTAGTTTCTGGACTATTAGCAAAAGGCTTTTACTTACCTAAAATATTTTAGAGTTGAGTCAAAATACATAATGTGCTTAATTCTTCAATGATTTTAGGGTCTTGGAATCATTTTATTCACACCTGCCGGAACAATAAAATGGAATAAAATGCTAATAACTTGTTTAAATTGCATGATTGCTTTAATTTTCAAGTTATTACTCATGATAAATGTTTAGACTTTGCCCGCTTCAATGTATGTTGTAATTATTGTTTAAAATTAAATATCTTGCACTGCAGCAAATCCTTTAGAACGTAACAGTAACTTTCCTCGATTGGTAGTGAATCCAAGAACGATTCACGGAAATGAGAGAAAATGAGAAATTTAAATGTACGTTTCTTTTAGCGACTTTTATGGTTGTTTTCGAATATCAAAATCGAATGGCAACCCGATTGGTGCTTGTGGATTCAAAAATACAATGTAGTTTTGAGATCATAAAGCATTGAGTTTAAACGCTCAGCTTTACCAATGGTTAACAACCTAATATCTTTTTCCATTTAATTCTCGAATGAGTCTAGTCCCTAGACAATCAAATAGATCGATGCTTAGAGAACTTTAGAAGCTTCTGGTAAGATCATCTAGTTGAAAAGAATATTCAACATAAATTAAAATGGTAAAGAACCTTGTTGGTGACATTGGACATGTCTAAACAAAGTATAAAAGTCAACACTAAAGAATTCAATTCTTCTTAAGACTATGAGAAAGGGTACAAGAAATAGGAAAAACAAGGAACAAAGGAAAGGAATTTTCAATTCCGTTTCTACCTATAAGTTTATATTTAAAGAGAAGTGACCTAGCAATCAAGCTTCCTTGGTATCATATACCGCTTGAGGTTCTTACTTCGGTAATAACTCAAACAATGGAAGCTAGGCTACACTAATGACCTACAAGTGGGAAATGAAGCATGGCAATGCTACATTAGTTGTAGGGTCATCTAGTTTGTTTTAAGTCCTTTCAAAGGCTGGAACTTAATGGCTATTTTGTTCCACAATCAGCATAACTAAATTTCTGTTTTCAAACACAGAAAGACTCACATTTAGAAGAACAAAAACAATGTTTGTTTGTTTATTTGAATGAAATGCTCATTTACGGGATGAGTCAATATGCTTGATTAAAACAAACAACTCTTTAACAATAAAAACTTTACTAGGTTCAAATCAAACCCTTGATTTGAGTTCCTCTAATCTTTGGCATTGTTGCTTAGACCATATCAACAAGTTAACATTCATAAGCTCTATTTTGATGGACTTTTGAAAATTGATTGATTTCTAGATCAATTCAAGACAAGCTAGTCTTACTTGTTGAAAGTAACAAAAGATATGAACTATTGTTAGAACACCTAGACAATAGAGTCAAAGCTAAAGAAAGATTTTATGACTTTATTATTTCACCTAGATTTGAGTTAATATGGTTTATTTACTCAAAGTGATATAAGTTCGAATCTGTTTGGCTAGTTCAAAGATTCAGAAGTATAAAATCCACATGGCAAGAAATCATTAAGATCTAGGTTAGATCATGACGATGATTACTTTAAGACCAAAAATGATCATCAATGATTGTGTGTTGTAATTTCACGATCTAGCTCCATAAGATATGGCATATCTAAGTTGGAATGATCGAAGTCAATTGGTACTTGATTCGATCAATGATGAGTCATAAAGAACTTTCCTATAATTTCTAAAAACAAAATGCTCAACTACCACCAAACTAAACCAAATTCGTCAAAGCTATTGAAAAGTAATTTTAGAATATCTTTTCAATAATATCTAAAGAGTTGCGAAACTCAGTGGGAGCTTAGTGTTTGTTATTCGACAAACTAAGGCCCAAGAATAGATATATGTTTCATTGTGATTTATTCAAATGAGACACAAGGGTATTGTTTCTACCACGAATTTTTGAGAACATAATGTTTGTTTGCTCGAAATAGTGTCCTTTTGGAGATTCGGTTCCAAAATGACAAGTGGGAGAAAATAGACCTCGAAAGTCTTCGAGGCGAACAACAAACATAAACGGACATTCCGGAGGCTTTTCGAAGTGCTTCAGAAAATCCGAACTTATTCTTTAAGGACTTTAGAAGTGGCTTTAAAGAATAGACATCTCTTAGAAGACTTTACAAGTGCTTCAAGGAGAACAGAATACTCAAAGGACTTTCAACTGGCTATTGATATTCTATTTGTTTGATGTTCTATACTCAAGTAGGCATAGAGTTCAAATCACTGAAACTATGAGATTATTCTATTAGATAGTGAAGAAACATGGAGTTCAGGTCACTGAAGCTATGCGATTCTTCTATTAGATAGTGAAGAAACCTACAACTTACAGTCAAACTATTATCATGTAGATTAATGAGTTTATGACCTGTGAGAAAGCTATGATGAAACCCAGATTCCCTAAAATGGTTAGAGGCCATATATAGACTCAAATGTTTTAAATGGTTAGAGGCCATAAAATATACTCAATGTTTTGATGACAAAATTGAAATTTTGTTGATTTGCAAGAATAGTTTCACACCTATTGGTTGCAAGTTTGTTTTAAGGATAAAAACCATCAAACATGAAATTATGTTCACACACAAAGCTATATTAGTTGCTAAAGGTTACAAGCAAATTCACGGCGTGGATTGTGTTGAAACCTCATGCATAATCGTAATGCTCAAGTCTATAAATCAAGCAATGATTGCATATTGGTACATATGGCAATTGGATGACAAAACAATTCCTCAATAAAATGTTGGAAGAAACTATGTACATGGCATGTCATAGGATTTGTGGATCTAAATAATGCTTGAAAAGGAAATCTAGCTTATGAAATCTAAGTACAGATTTAAGCAAGAAATTGGGAATTGGAATTGTATTTTAGTGAAGCTAATAAGTATTTTAGTTTCATAAAATGTACATGATTCTTATAGATATATAAGAAGTTTAGTGGGAGAACATAAAACTTAATTGGTCCTAGGTGTGTCATACACATATCTCTCTATTGTGAAATAACATTCAAATGCTAATGACTTAGATTTGAAAATTATTCATCAATGACGGACCAAGGCGAAACTTAGTGCATACTGGGTATTAAGATCCATTCACAAAGATCTTATAATATTGTTCTGGATTAAGTAATGGCATTTACTAAATCAAACACAAAAGACTCCATTGGAGATATTCGATCCATATGAATAAATCTAAGTAAAAGATGTTTGAACTATGTATAAGCATTTACTGAGTTAAACATCAAAGGATCTAAGTAAGATTCTTAACCTATATTATATGTCAAAGAATTTAGCTGGATTTAGTATCTACTGAAACTAGATAAGCTAAAGCTACATGAATAGAATTCAATTGGGAATTATTCTGCAAAAGAATTTATCATGTATGATACAATATAAGGATCGCCAAAATCATATCGTATGACTTTAGGCATGACGAACATATACCAATCTCTATTGATCTAAGTGAAGATCAACTAGACTGAGATCAAGAAAAACTTATGGTACTTGAAAAGGTACATAAGAGTAGTTCTTGATTCAAGGAAATAAAGATATGCTAAATATTGATGCTACACGCATAAACACTGACAAAGGATCAAGAAAGATTCCTTTGGAGTTAACCATTGACAAGGACGAGCTAAAGAGCATCGTGTTTTGAAATGGCAACATGGATTGGAGACCATGAGTTGTTGCGTGGGAAATTAAAAATAATAATTTCTATGTTCCAAGATATAGTTGGAAAGTCTTCCGAATATCTGTGAACTGCTTGGATAAGTAAATCCAAACAAAGCATCACTAGCAACCTAAACAGTTGAAGTAAAAGTACTTATTGCCTAAGAAGCAATAAAACAGGGTTGTTTTAAAGAGTTCTTCACTAAACTTGTGTAGATCACCTGTCTGCTGGCTTGATGGTTCTTCATTGCAAAATGCGTAGAATCACTATTGTAGTAAGAAAGACTAGATCACATAATAAACAAACTCAAAACTCTCTTATCATCCTATCTCAAAGAACATTCGATGAAAAGGATATTAAAGTTGGCAAAGCATGATAACTAAACCTATGAGACAAGTGAGAAGCAACATTCACATTGTAGCACTGGAAATCAAGCATAGCTTTGAAATTCCATGAACTGTTTTAAAGATGGGTTCGAGGCCCATGGTTGTAAAACATTGGGGTTGAACATTTATCATATATGAAATGTATTTTCATATTCCCTTTAATCTTGGTTTAGTATTAAATGATGAGTCCCTTCAATTTGACGATATATTCAAGATAGACTGTCAGGACCAGTCCTGTGACTAAGAAATGTCTATCAAGTGAACTTGAATGTCAAAAGTTGAAAATGGTCCCTGGTCGGAGTTTTCTATAAAGATGGACGCATAGAAAACGTTAGACGACTAGAATGCAAGATGACTAGTAGGTCTGTGTCTTGAACTATGTGGACATGGCAATGTCATAATCATTTGCATAGATACTTACTTTGGGAAGACTAGTATCGGACAGACCTATGAAACTTTACTGTAAGAGATAAAATCTGTCATAAGTAAATTTCATTAAAATTATTAGACACTAAATCCTCAATACCTGAGTGATTTGAGATTACTTATTTGAGAACTGCTTACTTTGACGTTGACCAACCGTCGCACCGTAAAAGGAGGCTATAAAGGCAACACTCAGGTAATCACCTATCAAACGAAGTCTAATCTCAAGATCGCAAGATTGGGATTGTCCTCCCATAAATCGGGATGAGATGCTAAAAGTTGTACAAGGCCACTCGGAGAACTAGAAACTGTAAAATGCATGGCCGTGCTAAGATGAATCATAGGCTATGATTATCTATTTATTTGATCAGTTGAACTCTGAAACCGAGAAACACCTCTGGACGTAATAAGGATGACAACTCTTACCTTATGTTCAAGAGCAAGCATCGAGCGACAAAGGAATTAGGAAATGCACACTTGTCCCTAAGGACAAGTGGGAGACTGAGGGAAATAATGCCCTTGGTCCAAGTATGCATTTAATGATAAGTCTAATAAATGTGGTTCAGTATTAATTAAACAAGTTAATAATTCAGTGAGATCAAGTGAACTGAATGCCTAGCTAGAGGCCGCTTCAGTTCAAGTGGAATTAATGATATTAATCCACAACTTACTCTTGACTGAACCCGTAGGGTCACACAAATAGTACGTAAACGGATCAAGTATTTAATGGCATTAAATACTCCATCTATGGATATTCGGAATCGACGGATCTTGGTTTCAGTGGGAGCTGAGATCGTCAAAGGCAAGTAAATGAATACTCCGGAAACGGAAATATGGATCGTATCGGAAATATAAATATTATCCAAGTCGTAGATGTTGCCGGAAACGGAAACATGGTACATATCGGAAAATATTATTGGAAATGGAAATATTGCCGGAATCGAAAATATTGCCGGAAACGGAAATATTGTAAGAAACGGAAATATTATCGAAATCGGAAAATAATTCCGGAAACGGAAATATTAAATATTTGTTCTAAACGGAAATTTTTTCCGGAATCGAAAATGTTAAATATTGCTCGTATCGGAAATGAATTCCGGAATCGGGAATTTAATCGGAAGCGTATCGTACGAATTAGCATCGGGCGAGGCCTGCCAGACGAAGGCCCAGCACGAATTGGGGCATCGCCCAGCAGGCAAAGCGCAAAAATCCACACGCCAAACCTCGACCAGGCCCAGCGCAAAAGTCAGGCCCAGCCAAGGCTTGGGCGCGCGCATGGATAAGGCAGGCTGCGAGCGTGGGCCTCGCGTTGTGCGCTCGGCGTGGGCCGTAAGGCCTACGTGTGGTGCTTGTGCGCTGCGCATGTGCGTGTTACTCGAATCCTAAAGCTACCGGGATCCGTCATATGATTAAATCTAATCCTAAAAGATAAAGTTTATTTAAATAGAGTCCCAGCAGGATTCTAATTAAACTAAATTAATATTCTAATAGGATTATAATTCCTTTTCCATAACACTATAAATAGGTGCCTAGGGTCACAGATTTATACACACAATTGAAGTATTCAAAGGTAAGATTTTGAAGCAAAATCAGCCAAACACTGGCAACCTATTTAGGCGAAAATCCTAGGAACCTTAAGGGCGATTCTAGTTGGTCAAGCTTAAGGCGGATCCGGACGTACTGTGGACTATCTACGGAGGGACGACACTTGGAGTCCTAAAGACTTGTTCTTGTTCGGTTCAGGCGCAGCTAGGGAGGGCACGCTACAAAGTGTATGCATCTGAATTATGCTAAATAATTATGTGTAAATAATATGTTTCCTGGCATTAAGGTTTTCCGCATGATTTATGTTTTGTCATATGTATCATATCCTAACACTTTCGTCCGTACAAAGCCTCAAATGGTGCCATTCCAATGATAGCATGATAGCTATTGTTATAGGAAAACTCAATCAAATCTAGGATATCTTCCCAACTTCCTTGGAAATCAATAACGCATGCCCGAAGCATGTCCTCCAGGGTTTGGGTAGTCCTTTCAGTTTGTCCATCCGTGGCTGGGTGGAAGGTTGTACTCATTTTCAATGTCGTACCAAAGCTCTTCTGCACACTTTTCCAGAAATTCGAAAGAAACCTTGAATCCCTATCTGACACGATATCCTTGGGACTGCATGTAACCTCACAACATTTTTAATGTAAGCTTTAGCAAGTTGTTCCATTTTCCAGGTTTCCTTCATTGGTATAAACACTGCTGACTTAGTCAACCTATCTACCACAACCCAAATTGTATGATTTCCAGTCTTTGACTTAGGCAAACAAGTGACGAAGTCCATAGAAATACAGTCCCATTCCCAGCTTGGAATCTCTAAAGGTTGGACCTTCCCTTGAGGTCTCCAGTGTTCTATTTTAACTTTCTGACAAGTCAGACATCTAGCCACAAATTCAGCCACTTCGTTCTTCATCCTTGGCCACCAATAGACCTTATTCAAGTCCTTATATAACTTATCACCACATGGGTGCACAGAATATGGCGTATTATGCCCTTCTTTCATCAATCTCTCTTTTAATTCTCCACACCTTTGAGGCACGCACCACCTGCCTTTGTACCTCAAACTTCCATCATCGTGGATTCGGAATTCTAACTCCTTACCTTGCGAAATCTTTTCCTTGATTCGCTCCAAGTTTACATCACCAGATTGATTCTCCCTAATCTCATCAAATATTGACGGCTGGATGGTTAAGGCATTCATCATTCCCTCAAGGCTTTCACCACTCACTATTTCCAGGTTCAAACGCTACATGTCCTTACACAGCTCGTTAGCAACTACTAACGCATTAACACTATGACTTGATTTCCTACTCAAGGCATCCGCAACTACATTGGCTTTTCCTTCATGGTACTGGATATCCAAATCATAGTCCTTAATCAACTCCAACCACCTTCGTTGGCGCATATTCAGATCCTTCTGTGTGAAGATGTACTTTAAACTTTTGTGATCCGTAAATATCCTACACTTCACGCCATACAGGTAGTGTCTCCATGTCTTCAATGCAAACACTATAGCAGCTAGCTCTAAATCATGGGTAGGGTAATTGGATTCATATGGCTTCAACTGCCTTGACGCATACGCAATAACGTTCTCGTTCTACATCAATACACACCCTAAACCATTCTTAGAGGCATCACTATACACATCATATGCACCACTCTCATCTGGTAAGGTTAACACTGGCGCGGTTGTCAATCGCGTCTTTAAGGCTTGGAATGCTTCCTCACACTGGTCACTCCATTCAAACTTTGCTTCCTTCTTCATCAAGGTAGACATGGGCTTGGCTATCCTAGAGAAGTCTTGCACAAAGCGTCTATAGTAGCCAGCTAATCCCAGAAAACTACGAATGTCAGTCACACTCTTGGGTGTAGGCCATTCACTAACAGCTTTGATCTTAGCAGGGCCAACTGCCACTCCTTCTTTAGATACAAAATGTCCCAAAAATGCAACTCTTTCCAACCAAAACTCACACTTTGAGAACTTGGCATACAACTGGTTATCTCTCAAGGTACTCAACACAGATCTCAAGTGTTCCGCGTGATCCTCTTCACTCTTTGAATACACTAGGATGTCATCTATGAAAACCACTACAAACTTGTCCAAATAGGCATGGAATACACGGTTCATTAAGTCCATAAATATTGCAGGGGCATTGGTTAACCCAAAAGGCATAACAGTGAACTCATAATGACCGTATCTAGTCTTGAATGCGGTCTTTGGTATGTCGTGATCAGCGATTCTCAATTGATGATAACCCGAACGCAAATCGATCTTTGAAAAGATTCCAGCTCCTTTAAGTTGGTCAAATAGGTCTTCTATCCTAGGTAATGGATACTTATTCTTGATTGTGACCTTATTGAGCTCCCTGTAGTCTATACAGAGCCTCATACTTCCATCCTTTTTCTTCACAAACAACACTGGTGCTCCCCAAGGCGATGCACTTGGCCTAATGTAACCTTTCTCCAATAGATCCTCTAGTTGGCCTTTTAACTCATTCATTTCTGCTGGAGCCATTCGATAAGGTGCTTTTGAAATAGGGGCGGTTCCAGGCACTAAATCTATGGTAAAGTCAAAAGGTCGATTGGGAGGCATCCCCGGGATCTCTTGTGGAAATACATCAAGGAATTCATTAACTACTGCAATATCTTCAGGCTGATCCTTGATCACATGCTCTAGGTTCCTCACATTACATAAGAAGGTTGGGTTCCCTTTACCGACTAGCATCACGAGTTCCATTGCCGTGATGATTCCTATGTTCTTAGGCTTACCAAAACGACGATATGACACTACTTTGCCTAGGCTAGACCTCAAGTGAACCTTCTGCTTCTCACAATCTATTTTGGCTTTGAACATGGACAACCAATCCATTCCTAAAATTACGTCTAGCTCTCCTAACTCAAACTCGATTAGGTTAGATAAGAACACGTTCTTGGCTATGGTCAAAGGCACATCTCTATGGATTTTGGTACACTTCACTATACTACCAGTAGGTATGACTATAGGTACTTCAATTATTTCAGGCTCTTTCAACCCTAGTTTCCCCAAAGCATCTACTGATATAAAAGAATAAGTTTCACCAGAATCAAATAGAACTTTAACTAAAGTGGAATTAATAGAAAAAGTACCCGCTATGACGTCAGAGGAAGTTTCCGCTTCTTGCCTAGATATCACATTCAACTTTCCTTAGGCAACTCCTTTGTTATAGCCACCTCCATTGGTGTTCCCATTGTTGTTTCGGTTCCCATTCTGCTGTTGGTTTCCTCCAGGCTTTCCATGGTTCTGGTGATTGCCATTGCTGTTGCCATTGGTACCACCTTGGTGGTTCCTTTGGTTTCCACCTCCATTTCCCCCATTTCGGTTCTGATTGTTCCGATTATTGCCTTGGTGGTTACCTTGGTTAGGCTTCCCATTCTTAGAATAGCATTCATACTCCCTGTGGCCTAACTTCTGGCAGAATCTACAAGTCACTAAGTTTCCATCACAATCCTTTCCAGGGTGATTCATGTTACAGCGCCTACAGTCGTAGGTCCTTACTCCATTCCTTCCAGCCTGATTTCCACCACTTTGGTTGTTGCGATTACCACCATTGTTAGCCCTAAACTGGAAATTCCCATTTCCTTTGTGCTTCTTAAAATTCCCCTGATTCTGATGGTTATTCCCTTGATTTGAGCTTCCGCCATCCTTTCTCTTTTCAGCACTACCATTCTTCCTTTGTTGTAACCCATACAGGTGAGCATCTTTCCCGTACAGGGTGTCTAATGAGGTAAAAGTCTCTCCCGACTGAAGGAAATATGTCCTTCACCCAAGGTGCATTAATTCTAATACCAAGGTTCAGATTAATTGCGAACAATTAATAATTCAGTGAGATCAAGTGATCGGAACAGCTAGCTGGAGCAATGCTTCCGATCAGTGAGTTCTAATGGATATTAAACTCACAACTTACTCTTGACTGAACCTACAAGATCACACCAATGACACGTAACAGATCACCGGATTAAATGAATCGGAAATTCATTTAATAGCTTTTCGGGAATTAAGTTGGAAATGTATTATACGATACGACCTTGCATCGGAATCGTATATCGTATCGCGAATATTCGTAAGCTAGGCGAGACGAATAAATCGTATCGTACGACGGTGATTCGTCGTATACGAAACGATAAATAATATATCGGAAATATATTAAATCGCGAATACGAGGAGCGGTCCACGAGCCGAGTGCACGAAGCACTCAAGGCCCATGGGCGCGCGCTAGGCGAGCAAGCAAAGCAACGCGGCAGCGAGGCCCATGTCCGAGGAGCTGTGCACTTGCGGGCCGAGACCACGACACATCAGCATCAGCGCGGCCCACGGCCCAGCTTGGTGTGCGTGTTCGTGTGATGGCGCGCGGGGCTTGCTAGCCGGCCTTGCCTCAAGGCTTGGTCGGTTAGTAAGGTTATGTAAATAACCTTCTAACCTCTTTCCAACTAATCATAACACAATACACACAACCCTAGGAGAAAAACAGAGAACCCTAATTCTCTCTTTGCCTCCAAGGTGTGTTGATCCCTAAAGCAAAGTGAAGGAAATAATGCCCTTGGTCCAAGTATGCATTCTATGTTAAGTCTAATAAATGCGGTTCAGTATTAATTAACAAGTTAATAATTCAGTGAGATCAAGTGAGCTGAATGCCTAGCTAGAGGCCGCTTCAGTTCAAGTGGAATTAATGATATTAATCCACAGCTTACTCTTGACTGAACCCGTAGGGTCACACAAATAGTACGTAAACGGATCAAGTATTTAATGGCATTAGATACTCCATCTATGGATATTCGGAATCGACGGATCTTGGTTTCAGTGGGAGCTGAGATCGTCACAGGCAAGAAATGAATACTCCGGATACGATGATATTGCCGGAAACGGAAATATGGATCGTATCGGAAATATAAATATTATCCAAGTCGTAGATGTTGCCGGAAACGGAAACATGGTACGTATCGGAAAATATTATCGGAAATGGAAATATTGCCAGAATCGGAAATATTGCCGGAAACGGAAATATTGTCAGAATCGGAAATATTATCGGAATCGGAAAATAATTCCGGAAACGGAAATATTAAATATTTGTTCGAAACGGAAATTGATTCCGGAATCGGAAATATTAAATATTGTTCGTATCGGAAATGAATTCCGGAACCGGGAATTTAATCGGAAGCGTATCGTACGAATTAGCATCGGACGAGGCCTGCCGGACGAAGGCCCAGCACGAAGTCGGGCCATCGCCCAGCAAGCCAAACGCACGCCCAGCCAAGGCAGCGCCCAGGCCCACCGCAAGGCAGGCCCAGCGCGCGCCAAGGCCATGGCCTCGCTGCGTGGGCTGCTGCTCGCACGCACACGCATGGGCGGCCCTCGTGGCTGCCGTGTGTGTGTGAGTTTGTGTTCATGCATGATTCCTAAAACTATTAGAGTTAGTATATGATTAAATTCCTATTCCTAAAAGGATAAATTAATTAATTAGAGTTCTTGTAGGATTCTAAGTTTAATTAATTCGTATCCTACTAGGATTCCAATTCCCTTTCCATAACTCTATAAATACGTGCCTAGGGTCACATATTTTCAGAGATTAATTCAAGTATTCAAAGTGAGTTTTGAGAGAAAAATTCAGTCATATTTCTTACCTAAGAGTGCCGAAAATTCTAGTACCTTAAGGGCGATTCTAGTTGGTCAATCTTAAGGCGGATCCGGACGAGCTGTGGACTATCTACGGAGGGACGACACTTGGAGTCTTAAAGACTTGTTCTTGTTCGGTTCGGGCGCAGCTAGGGAAGGCACGCAACAAAGAGTATGCATCTAAATTATGCTATATGATTATGTGTAAATAATATGTATTCCTGGCTAAATGGTTGTTTCCGCATGATTTATGAATTGTCATATGTATCATAACCAAACAGTGGTATCACGAGCCCCTTATTATTTTCATAATCTAAATTGCATGAACATGGTTAAATATTACAAATTTGCAAGAATTAAAAGGGGTGATTAATTTTCGTAATTGTTAATTAATTGCAAATTGCGTTTATTTAATTATACGTACGCAGTTTTTCGGCAGTTTCTTCGTTACTCATCCAAATCGAGTGATTTTTGTGTCAATTCCGCATGTAAAAGGCATTCTCAAATTCGAAGCCTAACTATGACTTTTCGAAGGTTTTAGTTTTTCGAATGAAAAATTTCGTAAATTTAAGATGTTAAATTAAATATTTGCGATTCTTGTTGATAAATCTTGAATTTTTGATTGACCTAATGTATATGTTTAACAAGTTTGAATGCCTAGCCTTGTTAATTATGCAATCGAATTTGTAATTATGATTAATTTGTTGAAAATTAGAATAATTTAGAATTAATTTGATTTTCATAATTAATTATAATTTAATTAGAAACCTATGATTAAAAACCACCATAAAAATTGTACATTTATGATAAATTTTAAATTTTTATGACCTAGACTTGAAACCATAATAATCGGAAATCAATTGGATAATAAATTTTCGATTTTTCGCCCTAAAATTATGAAATTAATATTATTTATTAATTTGTCATTAATTTTAAATATAAATTTTAATTTTTTATGCGATTCGTTCATATGACTTGCACGCACAAAGCAATGGACGCTTGGTGTTACCCTTAAGGGGTGTTGTATAGTGCGGGCATGCGACGACGAGCAAGGGAGCTCGTCGCCCGTGCGGCACGAATGCAATGAGCAAGGGCATGGTGCACGAGCACAAGGCAGCAGCCCTGCCTTGTGTCGTGGGCCACGAGCTATGAACAAATGGGCATGGGAGAAAGGCAAGCCAAGGCAGTCGCGTGTGGGCAGCAAGCGAGCTGCGCCACGACGCGCACTGACTCGCGCAAGCGCGCGCAGCCTCGCGCAAGCTCGCGTGCCACGAGCGCTGCGCCCAGCGATTGATCGCGCGCGATTGCTCGCGCGCACAGCGAGCGATGGCTCGCGCGCACAGCGAGCGATGGCTCGCGCGCACAGCGAGCAATGGCTCGCGCGCACAGCGAGCGATGGCTCGCGCGCAGCGAGCGCTGGCGAGCGCGCACAGCGAGCGATGGCTCGCGCGCAGCGAGCGCTGGCGAGCGCGCACAGCGAGCGATGGCTCGCGTGCGTCGAGCGATGGCGCGCGCGCAGCGAGCACCATAGCGTGCGATGGCTTGCGATGGAAGATGCAGCAGCTATGCGACGAGCGCATGGGCTGCGCGCACATGGCCAGCGATGGCTGTGTGCGTGCGGCCCATGGGAGTGCGATGCGTAGGGTGTTTGCGTTGCGATTAGATCGTTTTGAATGTTTAATTTGAAATTTTTCAGTTTACGTAATTTTAATTAATTTTAAAATTAATAATTTAAATTATTTTCTTGGATTTTAATTTTGAATATTGTAATTATAATAAATTTTATTTATTCTAATTATTTTACTAAAATTAAAATCATGAATTAATTTAAATACGACTGAAATTAAATTAAACTTTTTGGATTCAATTATAAATTTATATGAGCTTTAAATTTTAATTAAATTTGTATGTTTCCGGTTAGACTTGAAATACATTTTTATGTTTAAAATTAGTAAAGCATATGAATTTATTGGTTTAAGTGGGAGCCCTTTTAGTCATAAAACTCTTGATTAGGTCTACGAATCCTTAAGGTTAAAACAACTTGATTAGAATTAATAAGGACTGATAATTGGTAGATTATTGGTGCCCTTGATTAATTGCTGCAAATGTTTACGTGATGCATAATGTGTTTTACTAACCAGCTATGTGGGCCATTCATGATAATGAATGGGTGAATGGTATATATTGTATATGTACTGTTTTGCAGGTTATGAAGTGACTAGTATGGCCCAAATAGGATAGAAATTATGGTCTGCGTACCATTAATTTGAATGTAATTGGTCTAAAGTACCAAAGTTATTTTTCAATTCAAATATGGTCTGCGTACCATCAAATAGTTGTAATTAGTTATAGCTTATCCTATTTGAAGAAAATGGTGCCTCCCACGGAGATTTTCAAGACGGACTTTGAAGTCAAAGCTTCAAGATGAAGTCGGGCCATACTAGATCACATTTATCTTATGCATGTTTTAAGTTATTTATTGCTTTTAAATATGTCTTAAAATGCATGAGATCAAAAGCTTGATTATGTTGCATGATTAAGGATTTTAGTTCACTTAAAATCTAACCAACATAGTAAGAGCCTTAAGTTCCAAACTTAAAAATTGAGTTAAAAGGTGCCATGCCAAAATACACACTTGCTTGGATATCCTTTACATCAATCTAGTAATAGTTTTCGCTCAGCGAGGTGTTACTTATTGGTCCTAAAGGGCAAGGTACACAAATAATTGTGAGTACATGTTAGTTTTGGTGAAACTCAACGATATAAGTAAGGAGTCCTTTTATGTCGTGGCAAAATCGATAGGTTTACCTAATAAGTTCTTAGACGTACCTATCAACCAAGAATAGTTTCTAGACTATTAGCAAAAGGCTTTTGCTTACCTAAGATGTTCTAGGATTAAGTCGACAAACTGTGCTTAGTTCTTCAATGATTTTAGGATCTTGGAATCATTTTACTCACACCTGCCGGAACACATAACTTGAATAAAATGCTTAATAAACATTGAATTATGCATGTATGCTAGAATTTAAGTTTATTAAGAGAAACTGTGAATGGTTATTTATTTGTTTATTCTTTTCAATTGTAGTTTTAATATGGCAAACAACAATCAAAACATCATCATGGGTTCTGAGCTTATGGTCAAGCTGAACCTGGCAAATTTTCTTGAATGGGAAGCTAACCTAGTTGAAATAGTCAAACTCAATGGACTTGAGTATGTACTGTCACATCCCATGCCAAGCTACTATGCCAGAGACATGACCCCTGAGAGATTTTACGCCTGGGATGCGGATCTCAAAAAGGTTATGAGTCTCATGCTGAACAATATCCCTGATGATTGGGCTAAAAGGTTTGTAGCTTATGAACCTTTTACGCTCATCAAGAATCTGAGGGATATCTGTCGTGGAAGTACGGAGGACAGGGACCTGAACGTCCATGAGTTGATTGAATCAACGTCTGGTCTAAAGGTTGGTTCTCCCAACAGGTGTTATAGGATGGAGGTCCAAGAAACACATGTTCAGCTCCTTCGCACTAAACAGAGGGTAGGCGTCCCACTGAGGTTGCATGTGGATCTTATGTGTTCATACTTTGATCGCCTAAGTCTACTAGGAACACCAATAAGCGAAAGGATGGCAGTCTCTATCTTGCTCAATTCACTACACAGTGGGTTTGGTCGCTTCAAGCAACTATACCTAAGTGAACCAAGAGAAGAAACAGTTGCAGAATTTGTTCACCTTGTCAGAAAGGCTGAAATAATACTGGACTGTGAAGCCAAAGATTTACTCAAGGCTAGAAGGAGAACGTTCAAAAAAGGTGGAAAGTCCAAGGGCAATGCTAAATCAAAGCAGGACAAGTCCACATCAAGCTGTCTTTATTGTGATGGAATAGGCCATTACAAAAGAGAATGTCCAAAGCTAAAGGAAGATCAGAAGAACGGAACAGTCGTTCCATCTTCAGGTATTTTCGTTATAGACTGTATACTTGCTAATTCAACTTCTTGGGTATTAGATACAGGTTGTGGCTCACACTTATGTTCCAATCCACAGGGACTAAGAAGAAGTAGAAAGTTAAGCAAGGGTGAAGTCGACCTACGAGTGGGAAATGGAGCACGGATTGCTGCATTAGCTGTAGGAACTTACTATTTGTCGTTGCCCTCCGGGCTAGTTTTGGAACTGGAAGAATGTTTCCATGTTCCAAGTCTTACTAAAAACATCATTTCAGTTTCTTACTTAGATGCTAAGGGATTTTCCTTTTTAATAAAAGACAATAGTTGTTCGTTTTATTTTAAAGAGATGTTTTATGGATCTGCTAGATTAGTCAATGGACTTTATTTATTAGATCACGACAAACAAGTTTATAACATAAATACCAAAAAGGCCAAAAAGGATGATTCAGATCTCACCTATCTGTGGCATTGTCGATTAGGCCATATAAACTTGAAACGCTTAGAAAGACTTCAAAAGGAAGGAATTCTAGAACCATTTGACTTAGAGGATTATGGTAAATGCGAATCATGTTTACTTGGCAAAATGACAAAGCAACCTTTCTCTAAAGTTGGAGAAAGAGCAAATGAACTATTGGGTTTAATCCATACAGATGTATGTGGACCAATGAGTACAAATGCTAGAGGTGGTTTCAGCTACTTTATCACTTTCACTGATGACTTCAGTAGGTATGGTTATGTCTACCTAATGAAGCATAAGTCTGAATCCTTTGACAAATTCAAGGAATTTCAGAGTGAAGTAGAGAATCAATTAGGCAAGAAGATTAAAGCACTGCGGTCTGATAGAGGCGGTGAATATCTGAGCTATGAATTTGATGACCATCTGAAAGAATGTGGAATTCTATCAGAATTGACTCCTCCTAGAACACCACAATGGAACGGTGTGTCGGAACAGAGGAACAGAACCTTGCTAGACATGGTCAGGTCAATGATGGGTCAGGCCGAACTTCCATTGGAATTTTGGGGACATGCACTAAATACAGCTGCACTCACTATAAATAGAGCTCCGTCTAAAGCTGTCGAAAAGACTCCATACGAATTATGGTTTGGAAAGCCTCCAAATGTGTCTTTTCTTAAGATTTGGGAATGTGAAGTATACGTCAAACGATTAATTTCAGACAAACTTCATCCAAAATCTGACAAATGTATCCTTGTGGGCTATCCAAAGGAAACAAAGGGGTATTACTTCTACAATACATCTGAGAACAAAGTGTTTGTTGCTCGAGATGGTGTCTTTTTGGAGAAAGATCACATTTCCAAAATGACAAGTGGGAGAAAAGTAGACCTCGAAGAAATTCGAGTCGAACAACAAACTCTAGAGAATGCTCAAAATGACATTCAGGATGAAACTCAGAGATCTTTAGAAGAATCTGGTGAGAATCATGATCAATCTAGAAATGTTACCCCGCGTAGATCGCAAAGATATAGATCTCAACCGGAAAGGTACTTAGGTATTTTGACGAACGAGAGCTATGACGTTCTATTACTTGAAAGTGATGAACCTGCGACTTACAAACAAGCTATGACGAGCCCTAGCTCCAAGCAATGGCAAGAAGCCATGCAATCTGAATTGGACTCCATGTCTGAAAACCAAGTATGGGATTTGGTCGATTTGCCAGATGGCTACCAAGCCATTGGAAGAAAATGGGTTTTTAAACTGAAAAAGGACAAGGATGGGAAACTTGAAGTTTTCAAAGCTAGATTGGTTGCAAAAGGTTACAGGCAAGTCCACGGTGTGGACTACGATGAAACCTTTTCACCAGTTGCAATGCTAAAGTCTATTCGGATAATGTTAGCAATCGCTGCATATTACGATTACGAAATATGGAAGATGGATGTCAAAACTGCTTTCTTAAACGGCGTTTTAACAGAAACTGTGTTTATGACACAGCCTGAAGGTTTTGAGGATCCAAAGAATGCTAAAAAGGTATGCAAGCTAAAGAAATCAATCTACGGATTGAAGCAGGCATCCAGGAGCTGGAACATACGTTTTGATGAAGCAGTCAAGGACTTTGGTTTCATCAAGAACGCGGACGAATCTTGTGTATACAAGAAGGTCAGTGGGAGCAAAATTGCTTTCCTAGTATTATATGTCGACGACATATTGCTTATCGGAAATGACATTCCTATGTTGAACTCTGTCAAGATTTGGCTTGGGAAATGTTTTTCGATGAAGGATCTAGGAGAAGCACAGTACATATTGGGCATCAAGATTTACAGAGATAGATCTAAAAGGATGATTGGACTTAGTCAAAGCACTTATATCAATAAGGTGCTTGATAGGTTCAAGATGGCGGACTCCAAGCGAGGCTACCTACCCATGTCTCATAGAATAACTCTAAGCAAGACTCAGTGCCCAAAAACACTTGATGAGCGTAGACGAATGAATGGGATTCCATATGCATCATTGATTGGTTCAATAATGTATGCTATGATATGTACACGCCCGGATGTTGCGTACGTACTCAGTGCTACGAGCAGATACCAGTCAAACCCAGGAGAGGCGCATTGGACTGCTGCCAAGAACATTCTGAAGTACCTGAAAAGGCACAAAGATGACTTCCTGGTCTATGGTGGAGATGATGAATTAATTGTTAAAGGCTATACGGACGCAAGTTTCCAAACCGACAAAGATGATTTCAGATCACAGTCTGGGTTTGTCTTCTGCCTCAACGGAGGAGCAGTAAGCTGGAAAAGTGCTAAGCAAAGCACCATTGCGGATTCTACAACTGAAGCGGAGTACATTGCTGCACATGAAGCAGCAAAGGAAGCTATATGGCTAAGGAAGTTCATAGGTGAACTTGGTGTAGTCCCCTCCATTAAAGGACCAATAGCCCTGTATTATGACAATAACGGAGCTATTGCACAGGCAAAAGAGCCTAGACACCACCAGAGAGTCAAGCATGTACTTCGTAGATTTCACCTTCTACGAGAGTTCGTTGAAAGAAAAGAAGTAGAGATAAGCAAAATTGGAACTGATGACAACATATCAGATCCATTAACTAAACCTCTGCCGCAGGCGAAGCACAACTCGCACACTGCAGCTATGGGAATCAAGCATATTGGAGAATGGCTTTGATGTCTCTATTTAATGTTTTAAAGTTTTAGAGTTTAAATCTTTGTAAAACATTATTGGTTAATCATTCACAATAAATGAAAAGAATTCATTTTTCCATTTAATTTGTGGTTTATTAAATGATGAGTCCCTTCAATTTGACGATATATTCAAGATAGACTGTCAGGACCAGTCCTGTGACTAAGAAATGTCTATCAAGTGAACTTGAATGTCAAAGGTTGAAAATGGTCCCTAGTCGGAGTTTTCTATAAAATTGGACGCATAGAAAACGTTAGACGATTAGAATGCAAGATGACTAGTAGTTCTGTTTCTTGAACTATGTGGACATGGCAATGTCATAATCATTTGCATAGATACTTACTTTGGGAAGACTAGTATCGCACAAGACCTATGAAACTTTACTGTAAGAGATGAAAGTCTGTCATAAGTAAATTTCATTAAATTATTAGACACTAAATCCTCAATACCTGAGTGATTTGAGATTACTTGTTTGAGAACTGGTTGCTTTGACGTTGACCAACCGTCGCACCGTAAAAGGAGGCTATAAAGGCAACGCTCAGGTAATCACCTATCAAAGGAAGTCTAATCTCAAGATCGCAAGATTGGGATTGTCCTCCCATAAATCGGGATGAGATGCTTAAAAGTTGTACAAGGCCACTCGGAGAGCTAGAAACTGTGAAATGCATGGCCGTGCTCGGATGAATCATAGGCTATGATTATCTGTTTATTTGATCAGTTGAACTCTGAAACCGAGGAACACCTCTGGACATAATAAGGATGACGACTCTTACCTTATGTTCAAGAGCAAGCATCGAGCGACAAAGGAATTAGGAAATGCACACTTGTCCCTAAGGACAAGTGGGAGACTGAAGGAAATAATGACCTTGGTCCAAGTATGCATTCTATATTAAGTCTAATAAATGCGGTTCAGTATTAATTAACAAGTTAATAATTCAGTGAGATCAAGTGAGCTGAATGCCTAGCTAGAGGCCGCTTCAGTTCAAGTGGAATTAATGATATTAATCCACAGCTTACTCTTGACTGAACCCGTAGGGTCACACAAATAGTACGTAAACGGATCAAGTATTTAATGGCATTAGATACTCCATCTATGGATATTCGGAATCGACGGATCTTGGTTTCAGTGGGAGCTGAGATCGTCACAGGCAAGAAATGAATACTCCGGATACGATGATATTGCCGGAAACGGAAATATGGATCGTATCGGAAATATAAATATTATCCAAGTCGTAGATGTTGCCGGAAACGGAAACATGGTACGTATCGGAAAATATTATCGGAAATGGAAATATTGCCAGAATCGGAAATATTGCCGGAAACGGAAATATTGTCAGAATCGGAAATATTATCGGAATCGGAAAATAATTCCGGAAACGGAAATATTAAATATTTGTTCGAAACGGAAATTGATTCCGGAATCGGAAATATTAAATATTGTTCGTATCGGAAATGAATTCCGGAACCGGGAATTTAACCGGAAGCGTATCGTACGAATTAGTATCGGACGAGGCCTGCCGGACGAAGGCCCAGCACGAAGTCGGGCCATCGCCCAGCAAGCCAAACGCACGCCCAGCCAAGGCAGCGCCCAGGCCCACCGCAAGGCAGGCCCAGCGCGCGCCAAGGCCATGGCCTCGCTGCGTGGGCTGCTGCTCGCACGCACACGCATGGGCGGCCCTCGTGGCTGCCGTGTGTGTGTGAGTTTGTGTTCATGCATGATTCCTAAAACTATTAGAGTTAGTATATGATTAAATTCCTATTCCTAAAAGGATAAATTAATTAATTAGAGTTCTTGTAGGATTCTAAGTTTAATTAATTCGTATCCTACTAGGATTCCAATTCCCTTTCCATAACTCTATAAATACGTGCCTAGGGTCACATATTTTCAGAGATTAATTCAAGTATTCAAAGTGAGTTTTGAGAGAAAAATTCAGTCATATTTCTTACCTAAGAGTGCCGAAAATTTTAGTACCTTAAGGGCGATTCTAGTTGGTCAATCTTAAGGCGGATCCGGACGTGCTGTGGACTATCTACGGAGGGACGACACTTGGAGTCCTAAAGACTTGTTCTTGTTCGGTTCGGGCGCAGCTAGGGAAGGCACGCAACAAAGAGTATGCATCTAAATTATGCTATATGATTATGTGTAAATAATATGTATTCCTGGCTAAATGGTTGTTTCCGCATGATTTATGAATTGTCATATGTATCATAACCAAACACAAAGTATCTTGATCGATTGTCTAAGCTACGATAATCAAGACGGATCTGAACGTGTCGGTGAACCAAGTAGAGGAACGACAAGTGGAGTTCTTTGTTCGTGTTCGTTGACATATTATTGTGGAAAACACGCTTCGAATGTAAGTTTGCTTAATCTGTGCTTTATACATGTTTCCTGGCTTTGGGGATTGTTTCCGCACATGTTATTATGTTTAACTGTATTCCCCTACAGTGGTATCATGAGCCTTATGTATTCAAAGCATGAATTAGCATGATTTATTGTTGTTGCATCTGTCGAAAATTTTGAATTTTTTTGTTGAATTTTCGGAATTTTTACGAATTATTGGATGAATTGCGTAATAATCAGGTCCGAAATAAAAAATATTCGTTTTTTCGAGTTTAAAAACCCTAATCTGATTGAAAAGAATTTTCTAAGATCAACTCATGCGAACGGAATTGCAAAAACAGGCCTCAAAGTATCGTTTTTTGGGCGTTTTTGTTAATTTTTCATTAAAAATTAAAAGTGTCGGACAGTAATTCAATTTAAAGGTCGACCTAAAATACTCGGAAATACTTGAAATTTTGACACATTGTTACTGGGTATATTCTTGATCTATGGTATAAATTTCAGATTTTTCCGATAAGTATAAATCCTAATTTTTCCTTTCCCCAATTCGTAAAATTTGAAACCCTAATTGAATTTTATTTAATTTTGGTTTAATAATTCGGTTAAATGGGAAAGGGGATATAATTTCATGGGTCAGTGGCTAGGTTTAAAAATTAATGGATTAAAATTTTGAATGGTTTCGTTAATTTTAATCGCACTTAAACCAAATTATTAAAAATCTGAAATTTAAATGTTAATGAACGATTTAAAGCTTCGGATTTTATTAATTAAAAGTTCAAATTTTAATGTTGATTCGTTCGTTCATAAAAATTTGAATAATGTTAGCCCTTGGTTTAATAATTTTACGAAATTGGATTGTCGTTGGTGTTTATTAAATCGTTAAAAATCGTTGTTTTTCGAAAATAAAAATCGTAACTTTTTGAAAAATAATATTAATGCAAGTTCGTGAAATTAAATTTATTTTTAATTGAGTTGGTCCGTATCACGAACCAAAGGCACGAACACAAGTATGGTGGACGTATGGCTCGTAAATCTACGGGGCTGCTGTGCTTTGGCCGAGCCGCAGCGACACGGGCAGCAGCAAGCGTGCTGCGTGTCTCGTGCGCGCTGGGCGAGGAAGGGGCAGGCATTTCTTGCGGGGGCTGCGACGAAGCAAGGCGCAAGGCCATGCGACGTCCACCGCACGAAGGCACAACGGCGCAGCGCAGGGGCAGCGACAGCTGCGGGCACGCGCGCGCGCCAAGGCCTTGGGTTGTTCGAGCTTGCTCGTGCGCCTCATGGGGCACACGCAAGGGATTGGGCTGGGCGCAAGCCAAGTCCAAGTACGTAATCGGACTTTTTTCGTTGAAATTTTTTTATTTCGTTGGGATTCGTATATTTGCATTAATTTGGGCTAACGGGATATTTAATTTAATATTTTATTTGCTTGGGCCGGGCCGCGAGTTTTAATTTAATATTTCATAATTAATTTTTCGGAATAATTATTGGTTTGAGTGGGAGCCACTAAATGAAATTAAAATGAAATAATTATTTTTAATTATTTTCGTAGGTCGCATTATTTTAATTAAATTCAGTTTTAATTAGAATAAAGTCTAAGGATTAATAATTTGGAAATTGATTAATCTTTTAGGACGCGTTTATGTGAACGTGAATTTTAATTAATTCACGTAAATACTTGCATATTTACATGGGCCATTCGTTTTAGCACACGAATGGGTGAATGCATAGAATATATATTTTATGTAATGCAGGTACTCCAAGTGACTAGTATGGCCATTTAGGATAGTTAAATACGGTCTGCGTAACGTTCTATCTTTGAATGTAAAGTTTTAAATATGGTATGCGTACCATGAAAATTTTGATGTAATTTTATTATTTTCAAGTATTTCTAAGTTTAGAACTTTAAGTTAGCATTTGAACGAAGATTCAAGACGATGCCAAGCTAACAAGGAGATGATGAAGATTGGATGCTTCAAGACAAGATGTTTTGGGCCATACTAGATCACCATTTCTTTATGAAATTTAATATATATATATATATATATATATATATATATATATATATATATTATGCGTGAATGTATGAATGTATGTATGCTTTGCATGAACAGGTTGTTTCCTATGAATCGATTAGATTAAGTTCACTAAATAATTGAACCAACATAGAAACAACTAGGTCCAAGTAATATTGAGTTTAAAAAAAATTGCCTTCCAAATCAAGCACTTACAAAAATCTAAGGATCTAAGGTAGTAGGTTTACGCTAAAGCGAGGTGCTATTTTAGTTGACTTATGTGGTAAGGCGTCCTAAAGGAGCACGTTGGTTGTGGTTTCAACTCAAACAACAATGGCATTATGTTGTGGCAATGGAATAAATTATGGCATTAATTTATTAACCAAGAGTAATTTGGAGATTACTAGCAATAGGTTTTGCTTACCTAAAATCTTAAACTACTTAAGACATGCTAAAGCTACTTAAGGATTTAGGACTTTTGGGGTCTTGGAATCGTTTCATTCATTTTGGACCATGTTTTTGCTTTTGCATGAATGAAATGTCTAATAGCTTTGATGATTGCGTGAATGCTTTTATTTCAAGTTATTAAAGTGATAAATGTTTTTCTTTGCTAGTTCATTTTGTAGAATCGTAAATCTACAACTTTATTGCGTTCGGACAATAGAACTGCGATATTTCCTCGATCGATTGGTAACTATTTTTTAGAGCGATTCTCAAAGAAAAGGAGAGAGAGAGCGTATCTTGAATGCTATTTCTTATAGTGATGTTCATGGTTGTTTTCAAACTAAAATTTGAATGGTAAACCAATTGGACCTCATATATTCAGAATACTGGGTAGTTTTGAAATAATGAAGTATTGAGTTAAAGACTCATGTATAACCAATGGTTAACAACCAAATTTCTTTTGATTCGATAATGAATTAGACTCATTGGATGTTGTCATTCAAAGTGAACAAAAGAAAGAGACTTTGTACGCATAACAAAGTAAAAAGATCAAGCAAAGAGTAATATCTTTAGGACTATAAGAAAACGTGCTAGAAAGGATAGGAAAGGGGAACAAAAGAAATGAATTCAATATTCAATTTCTACCTAAAAGTTTGTGTTAAAGAGAAACGACTTAGCAAATAAACTCCTATGGTATTAGATTACCGCTTGAGGTTCTAAACTCTTGTTAAGAACTCAAATTCCGGGAGCTAAGCCTGGCAATTGACCTACAAGTGGGTAATGAAGCAAAGTTGCATGTGCTACATTAATTGTAGGGTCATAATGTTTGTTTTAAAGTCCTTCTAAAGGCTGGAACTTAATGGTATTATGTTCCATTAATCATCATAATCAAGTTCTCTTTGGACAACGGAAAGACAAACATTCAAAGTAAACAAAAACATTCATTGAGTGTTTATTTGAATGAAATGGTCATTTAAGGGTTGAGTCATATGATTGATTAATAAACAAACGAATCTCTTCACACTCAAACTTCAGAAGGTTCAAATCAAACATTTTGATTTGTGTTCCACATATCTTTGGCAATTTCATACGACCATATCAACAAGACAACATTCTAAGATTACATGGCATGGATTTCTGAAAGTTGGTTAATTTAAGACACGTGGATCTTGCTTGTTGAACATGACATAGAAATGGACTATTGTTAGAAGTCGCTAGACAATGAAGTTCATGGGCCAAAGATGGATTTTATGACCTACCTATTTCACAAGAATTTGAGAAAATATGGCTATATTTACTCAAAGTGAAATACGTGAAATACTTCAATGTAATTCACAAAAGGGTATAAAATCAACTTGGCAGGAATTTTGGAACATCTACGCTGGGTCAAGGTGATGTTTGCATAAGCCAAGAAAGATTATCTAGATTTTTTATATGGCATTATAACAATCGAAGCTCCATAAGAATATGGTATGTCCAAATGGAGAAATCGGAATCTATTCGATTAACGATAATCACAACTATTTTCCTATATAGTTTCTAAATGATACTCTCAAGTGACTATAACACTAAACAAAGTTGTCAAAGCTAAGGATAAGATGTCAGAAGGATTGAACTTCGGTTCAGTACATCTTTTCAGTACATATATATCTAGGGTTGTCGAACCCAGTGGGAGTTAGTGTTTACATCAAACAAACTCAAGGATAGATATATATTTCTTTATGAGCGACTCATAGAAACAAAAGGTATTGATTCTACCACAAATCTGAGAACATATGGTTGTTGCTTAAGATAATGTCTTTTAGGAAACCATCATATTTCCAAAAAGGCAAATGGGAGAAAAATGACCTCGAATGGACTTCGAGTCAAGCAACAAACAAATGTAGGATATTTAGGAGTCTTTGAAAAAGCTCTGTACTTAGAAGCCTTTGGAAGAGCTCCAGGAAGACTTTAGAAGTGCTTCAAGTGAATCCTAATACTCAAAGGACTTGAGTAATGTCTTTATAGACACTAACGTTTGATGTTCAATACCTAGGTAAATCGTATAAGGAATAGAATTCAACCAAGATAGATACATAGATATCTTGAGGAATGAAAACTATGAAGACTTTGGGAAGTGCTTCAAAAACATACGACTTAGAGGTTAGCTACGACGAATTAAAAAATCCCAAGTATGGTTTGAGGCCATCAGAAACAAAGTATGGTTTGAGGCCATACAAAATGGTTTGAGGCCATTTCATCCAAAGTACCTTCATCTTGAAGAATCAAATCTACGATTTGGTTGATTTGCATAAAGGGTTCACTCCCATTAGTTGCAAACATGTTTTCTAAACATACAACGTTGATTTGCATAAAGGGTTTACTCCCATTGGTTGCAAACATGTTTTCAAAACATACAGAGATGATATTGTATACACATATAAAAGAAAAGCTAGATTGGTGGTTAAAGATTGTAAACAACTTCACGGCGTTGATAATGTTGAAATCTTTTTCACCAAGTCGGAATGCTTGAACTATTTTGGATCAATCTAGCAATCATTGCATATGGCAATATGGCAATTGGAAAACCAAAACACCTTACTCAATTGGACTTGTAGAAAGGAATTGTGTACATCACACAATGTAAAAGTTTTGGATGCTAGATAAAAGAGCAAGCTTAAGAAATCTATTCGTAGATTAAAGCATGCAAGTGGGAATTGGACCATATTTGTCTAAAAGGCTATTGAGAAATCATAGCTTTATGAAAATATGGATCATCTTATAGATGAGGAGTTTAGTGGGAGCTAAGTCAAGTTTATTGGTTCTATATACGAGATACATATCTCTGTATTGAAAATGACATTCAAATTCTAAATGGTTAGATTTGAAAGTATTTTATTAGAACCATGGGGAAACTTAGAACATACTGGGTTAAAGATCTATTGGATAGGATCTAAAGCATTGTTTGGATTCTGTAAAAGTAATTACTAAATCAAACACAATGGAGAGACTCAAAAGAGACTCTCAACCCATATGAATAAGTCTAAGTTATGAATGCTTTAACTAAGTATAAAGCTAGGTTGTTATCACTAGAGTTAAGCATGAAGGACCTTGAAGAGGTGCCTTCACCTTATATCACATGGCAATGCCAAGATTTTAGCAAGATTCAGTGTCTCTTGAAACATAATAAAGCTAAAAGTTACATGGATGGATTTTAAAATGCGAAAAGGTTTTTGCATTACAAATCAATCATGTATAATGTGATATATAGATCGCCAAGATAACTCGTGAACATTGGATCGTGACGAGTTTATACCAATCTCTATTGATCTGGATCAAAGATCATTGGAACAGTATCAAAAACATCCAAAACATTTGGAGATGTAGGATGAGCACTTGATAAGAGGAAGTGAAGATAACTAAAGTTTTGATGCTACATGCATTTTCTTAAGCAAAAGTTGAATCTTGTTGTTAGGCAAACCACAAACATACACGGGCAATCAGGCGTCGTGATTAAAAGGTGGTAACATAGGTTCTGAACCATATGTGATGCATGGGAAACTGAATCAATGATTAGTTTCCAATTTCTCAGTTGAAAGATGTATCTCCCACATCTATGTGAACTGGTTGGAGCATTCCAAAAGGAAGCATCATTTGAAATTCTACATAATTGAAATGAATTCATTGTTGCCTAAGAAGCAATGAAAGGGAATTGTTTTTAGTGGGAGTTCTTCTATGAACTCAGGTTGATCACAAGTCTGCTACCTGAATGATTTTCTATTTTAGATATGATTATCATCCTAAACAGCAACGAAAGACTAGATCATTCTAGAAACATATTCAAAGATCTTTTCATCTTACATCGAAAGGCTTTCGATAGAAAAGATGCTAAGGATAGCAAAGTATGATAAACTAAACCTCTGCATTGAATGAGACACAACATCATATGCAGAAATGGAATCAAGTTTGAGTTCCATGAATGTTTTAAGTATTGGGTGAAAGGCCTATATCTGTAAAACATTAAATGCTTGATTTTGGGTTTGAGGCCCACAAATTGGTAAGCATTTGGTTTAAACATTTATTATTTATGAAATTATATTTCATAGTTCATTTAATCTTGGTTTAGTATTAAATGATAAGTCCATGTGATTCAAATCATTCAAATGGGATGTCAAGATGGATTCTTCGACAAAGAAACACCCATAAGTGAACTTGAATATTGAAGTCACAAAGGATCCCTAATCCAGGTCATTGAAAGGTGGACGACCAATGACTAATGAAGATTAGATTGCAAGTAGATTACTTAGTTCTGTTTCTTGAACTAGAGTGACTGGATGTCAGAATTTTTTGCATAGATACTTATTGGATCTTGTATCGGATTGACCATGAGAACACTTTAAGAGATTAAAGTCATGTCATAGGTAGTTCTCATTAATGGTGATTAGAAATCGTTCCTCAGAACATGAGCGATTATGACTGCTCGTTTGAGAATTAGTTCGCTTTGATGCTAGCTAAATGCCGCACCGTAAAAGAAGGCTATAAAGCAGTTATTAGGCGTACTATGAATCAAAGTGAGTGTTCATAGATTGCAAGAATGGATTGTCCTCCTATCTTTATAAGATATGGTGTTGTTGTGTATCAAGGCCTCTCGGAGGGTTAGATACTGTAAAATACATGGCCGCGCTCAGAATGGTTAGGCTTAATCTTCTGGAAAAGTTTGACAGTTGAACTCTGTAATCCGAGAAACACTTCTGGACCTAATAAGGATGGCTTGGATCTTACCTTATGTTCAGTAAGTAATACTAAGTGACAGAGGAATGTGGATGCACACTTGTCTGAATGACAAGTGGGAGATTGAAGGAAATATGTCCTTCACCCAAGGTGCATTAAGTCTAATACCAAGGTTCAGATTAATTGCGAACAATTAATTCAGTGAGATCAAGTGATCGGAACAGCTAGCTGGAGCAATGCTTCCGATCAGTGAGTTCTAATGGATATTAAACTCACAACTTACTCTTGACTGAACCTACAAGGTCACACCAATGACACGTAACAGATCACTGGATTAAATGAATCAGAAATTTATTTAATAGCTTTTCGGGAATTAAGTTGGAAACGTATTATACGATACGACCTTGCATCAGAATCGTATATCGTATCGCGAATATTCGTAAGCTAGGCGAGACGAATAAATCGGATCGTACGTCGGTGATTCGTCGTATACGAAACGATAAATAATATATCGGAAATATATTGAATCGCGAATACGAGGAGAGGCCCACGAGCCGAGTGCACGAAGCACTCAAGGCCCATGGGCGCGCGCGCACTAGGCGAGCAAGCAAAGCAACGCAGCAGCGAGGACCATGGCCGAGGAGCTGTGCGCGTGCGGGCCAAGACCACAACACAGCAGCAGCAGCGCGGCCCGCGGCCCAGCTTATTGTGCGTGTTCGTGTGATGGCGCGCGGGGCTTGCTAGCCGGCCTTTCCTCAAGGCTTGGTCGGTTAGTAAGGTTATGTAAATAACCTTCTAACCTCTTTCCAACTAATCATAACACAATACACACAACCCTAGGAGAAAAACAGAGAACCCTAATTCTCTCTGTTCCTCCAAGGTGTGTTCATCCCAAAAGCAAAGTATCTTGATCGATTGTCTAAGCTACGATAATCAAGACGGATCTAAACGTGTCGGTGAACCAAGTAGAGGAACGACAAGTGGAGTTCTTTGTTCGTGTTCGTTGACATATTATTGTGGAAAACACGCTTCGAATGTAAGTTTGCTTAATCTGTGCTTTATACATGTTTCCTGGCTTTGGGGATTGTTTCCGCACATGTTATTATGTTTAACTGTATTCGCCTACACCGACAACAACAGCTGTAAGTCCATGGTTAAACCATTCTCAAATCTTTGAGCCCTGAGCTCTTCCGTTGCCACCACTTCAGGTGCAAACCTAGACAGCTCTATAAACTTAGAATAGTATTCCGTCACAGACAGACCCCCCATTTTGAGTTCAATGAACTCCTGCGCCTTTTGCTTCTTCAGATAAGGTGGGTAACACTTGTTCCTTAGTGCAGTTTTGAATGCTTCCCACCCAAAGTTAGGTGTGGCTCTAAGGGTATTCTCACATCGTTGCCACCATAAATCAGCTTCACCTCTCAGGTAGTACACAGCACTGTTCACCCTAAGGTTTTCGGGGCAATTCACAGCTACAATGAGCTTATCAAACTCTCTCAACCAATTTTCAAGAACACTTTGTTCAATCTCTCCGCTATACAGTGGAGGCTTGCTTTGAGCTATTTTCTTAAACATTTCCCCAGCCGGATCATGCACTGGGTTGGCTCTAGTTTGAGCTAGGTCTCGAACTACCTCAGCTAGTTGTCTAACCACTTCAGAAATCTCTTGGTTAGCCATATCCCTTCTCCTGAATAAAATAAAAAGGCTAACTTTAATATTTGTTGGACATGACATTACTAAGGCACTAGTTCGACAACGAACCTACTCACAACAAGAACACGTTTAGGCGCATCCTAGGGGAAGAGTTGGCTCCATTTTTGGGCCTTCTCACCCCACTATTCGATGCAAGTAAATTTAGATGGTTTCTACTAGACCACCTTGCACATAAAATTTCATTGAAGAAATAACAATTAATCCCTTTGCGATACCCACAAGACTTAGAATTGAGAATTGAACTTAAGAGATAACGAAAAGGAAATTCTATTCTTTTCTTAAAACTCCAATTAATAAGTCTTACATCCACTAATGCAATAACATTTATTCTCCAACTATAATAAAACTAAAAACCATAAATAGTAGCTTTGTCACGTTATTATTCAACAAAAAATAAAATTAAGGATTACATTTCTCTAGAGACTAACGTCGTCACGACGATCATTTCTTTCCTTGTATTGCTCTGGAGTAAAGTCTTGATCATTAGGATCATCCAAGTCTTCTTCCGGATCCGAGTCTTCACCCATAGCCTCATCATTCTGTTGTGGATCACTATCAACCACATTGTTTTCTTCTTCAAGCTCATCTTCAGATCCACTGGATATCTCAATGGTTGGTTCAGGAACTATAGGATTTGGATTTTCAATCTCTACCACATCATCATCACTATCCTCCTCAACCTCACTAGCTTGCTCATCATGGATCATGCCATCCTCACCATCACTTTCTATTCCTCCATAGCCCATACCTAGGCCCGTAGAATACTTCCCATCCTCATAGCTATTTTCCGCAACCTCTAAGATAGAAGCAAGAACCTCAGAATCATACTTCCACCTACCATCACTAGTCCCATATTTGCACCAATTAGGGGTACCATCACCAAAATGCATGTCACTGAACTTGTTCTTGAGGTCAATGTAAGGGTTCTTATGGGGCAAACAATGAATAACCATACTAGCCATCATATCTTTGTGCCTAAGGTGGGGCATATCCTTGGTCGAAGCCAAATAGTCACAAGCAAACACGATCTTCTGAACATACATGCGAGGAGTCTCATTATCCATCTTCTCTAAGTATCCTAGACTGGTGAACTTAGAAGGTAGCATCCTTAATTCCTGAAAATTCACAACTAAAAAGTCTTACTAACGCGTTCCCATAGAAATTCCAACCCGAAAAAAAAAGGATATAATAAATAGTTCGTGGAGCCATACAATTTTCAATGCGCAAATATATGCTCAACATGAAATATGATGCAATTAATCACATAAAGCAAGATAAAACATGGTTAGAACATATACATTGCAATTAATAAATCACATAATCACATAAAATACATACTTAAACTAATATGCCCTTCTTAGTCTACCCATTTCTCACTAAAAATAATATTAATTTTCGAAATTAGTTAAGAAATAACTCCTAACTTAGTTGAAATTATTTAAATTAAAATCGAAAATTAATAAGAATTATTGATTAATTAAATAAATAAATAAGTTTCGGATAATAAGAAGGAAAATCCGAAAAAACATAAAAATAAATTCGAAAAAAAAACATTCGATTAAATAAATAAGTAAATAAATAAATAAATAAATAATTAAAATAATTCGGATAATTAAATAAAAGAAATTCCGAAATTAATAAAATAAATTCGAATTTAATTTGAAAATTTTCGAATAATAAAAAAAATTTCGGAAAAACTAATTAAATTAAATAATAATCCAACTTTTCAACTTATTTCAAACGACCCATAGTAATTAATATTTGACCCTTAAAATATTGAGTACTCAAAATAATACGTTTTGACTTTAGGAAAATAATATTTAAAAATCCTAAAGTTCCGCATTAGTCTCCGATTACCACTTTGTAGTATTGATTACTACAAAGAAGGAATGAAACTAAGCTCTAGTATCCACTTTGTAACACCCTAATAATTCCTTGCTTTTATAAAATCATTTTCCAACTTAAAATAAAGGAATTACTAAAGTATTACCGTCACCGCAATAACGGTTAAGGCTATTACCAGAATTTCACAGCGGAAATTAATGTCAACTAACTTTTAAAAACATAATTAATATAATATTGAGGCCTCCTACAATCTGGAACCATAATGGCCCAAAAACCAAAGTATAAATAGTTTAAATACGAAAACATAATTAAAGTATAAATAAATAGTTCAAAATACGAAACATGCAACTCTCTCGATCATCCCAAGCCACATGATTCCGATCTACCAACCTGCTATTTTATTCTACTCCCCATCAATGCAAGTGCAAATGATAGATCATCATAGGGTCATTAAGGCAAAGGCCACGACCAAAACACACAAAGCACGTAGTCAACAAAAGCTGAGTACTTACAAGAATAGAGTGAATGAAACTAAAACATGCATCACTCACTAAGTACTAATCAACATGCAAAAGCCATATAATAATAAACAATCAATCATGAACACAAGACTCGACTCTTGACTCGACTCTTGACTCACAATTCAATTAGAATAAGCTTCGAACGGGGCCAAAAGAAAGTTCCATAAAGGAAAAGGTGATGGGAGCCAACCATACACCAAATAATAAATAATAAATTCGGTCCATACCGAGTGTCGGGCCATACCGACGGAATTACTGCGCATATTATAAATGAAACAACGTCTTGTATCATTAGTAGGAGTACGAGCTTTCCGGCAAGACTCCCCCAATTGCTCATACTCAAGGTATATACGTTCCAAGAGTTTTGAAGCTTGTTCTGGTTGCACTTTACGTTTATTAATATTTTATCAAAGGTGAACTCAAGACTCAACAATGTACATTCATACAATTAATAAACAACCACCAAAACAATCTTATTTTAATGCGTTAAGACTTGTGATCAACCAAGCAAGACTCTTGTGAAATTACTACCATGTTCCTCCTCACCAAAGTGAGACTCCGCATCATGCACATTAACATGAGGGTTGTGCCCTTGCACGACAAATCCTAATTCATTTCATACATAATATTCCCAACTGAACCCTACATGTGCGGTGGCTTACACGAGCTAACCCTTCACATGTGGTAAAATAAATAGTACAACGAGGTACGAATAATTGGCTCAAAGTATGCTAGACATCCCGTACAATAGCATACAAATAAATAATCCATCCCTTGCATGTGAAACAAACCATACATGCATAAAGTTGAACAACATGATTGACAATGAAATCCATACTCATAATAAACTCAACATGCTTGTTCAACCAACAATTCAATAATTCCAATAATATTAGTCCACATGATCGTTCACCAAAGCATATATGAATCCACATAATATAATTCACATCATCAACAATCATGTAATGTCATTGACAAAAGGTATGGTCGCCCTAGACTTGTATGTACCTTGAATACCTAAGCGTAGGGGCCACTTTGCAATAACGAGCACTCAACTAGAAATCACCTCCTATCATCAAAATAATGAAACTTAAATTATTTCCATGTTCATTAAATTTCCAGCAACTTTATAAAATCTAAAACCTCATTTAAACTTTAGAATTCAATCGTTTTTCAATAATATAATCGTCTCAATTTGCAAAACCAATCCCTAGTACGAAAACATACTTTTTTCGTCTTTAAAATCAGGATATTTTGGTATTTACTACCTTTAAAATACACCACTTTTGTATTTACTACCTTATGAAATTTTTATTTTAAATTACTACCTTAAACTTCCAATTTTTTTTTTATTTACTACCACTTTACAGTTTTCTCATTTTCAAATTAAGATATCTCTTTCGTTTCTTAATCGTTTAAAGTGATTCAAAGTTCATTATTTTCCTTTTTCTATAGGGATTTCATTGAGAACGTCATTTCAAAAAAAATCGTTTGGTAATTCATAAATATTTTAAAATTTTACAAATAATATTTAATTTGTTTAAACTTTTACGAAATGTTAAAAAGTCGGATCCCTATGGAATCCTTACACATAAATGAGAAGAATGAGCTTTGAATCACTTAAAATGATTAAGAAACGAAAGAGATATCTCAATTTTAAAATGAGAAAACTGTAAAATGGTAGTGAATACAAAAAAAATGGAACTTTAAGGTAGTAATTTAAAATAAATTTTTCATAAGGTAGTAAATACAAAAATGGTGTATTTTTAAGTTAGTAAATACCAAAAAATCCTTAAAATCAATAAAAAAAATCAACACTTTAAGCCTTTATTCAAATCTGAAAATATAATTGATTATCATAATTAAAATCATCCCCTAATTATGCTAATCAATTGACTCATTAGGTCTAGGTTAAAACCCTAACTTGAAAATCCCAATAACACCAATTTATTGTCATAAAAATCAATTCTTTATTCAATAAACAAATCTGAAAATTCGTCCTTTAATAATTAAAACAAGCCTAATGAATCACAACACGCAAATCCTCAAACCACGGTATTCATAACCGGTTCCCAGCATTTTAATTACTCAAAACAGTATTAATATTATAATTTAAAATACGGAATTGAAATAGAATAGGTAAGGAAGAAGAGAATTATACCAATCCGGCCAGCACGGAACAACCACGAATTAATGTGATTGGGCGAAAAGAGTGAACAAGAACGAACAAAACACGAACACACACACACAACGCACAACTCGTGTGCGTGTGTGCACAGCGACGAAGGGGGATGCAGCAGCGGGGCAGCCCGCCTGGGCTGGGCGCTGTGTGCGAGCGAGAGGCGAGAGGGGAAGACGAGAGGGAGGGTGTGGGTGTGCGAGGGGCAGCAGCACACCACACGGCACACACACTCGACGCAGCAAGGGAGCAAGGGGGGACGAGGGAGGCACGAGCAGCAGCGAGCAATAGGGGACGACGAGCACGAGGGGACAGCGAGCACGAGCACTCGTGATGTGCGGGCCGGCCGAGAGGAAGAGGGGCAAGAGGAGTGAGGTGCAAGCAAGCAAAAAGAGGGTTTATGAAATTAAGGGGGTTCATTTAATGATGGGGAGTCCTATTTATAGGCTCCCTATTTTCAATGGGCTAGGCTTAGGAAATTGGAATTGGGCTTAGGGAATTAAATGATTGGGCTAGCTTAGGACTTGAATTAAACTCTTTTGATTGGGCTCCTTTAATAAAACGAATTGGACTTTTTATTTAAAACCCGAAGCCTTTAAAAATCATTTGCAACCCATTTAATTTCCCGACTCAAGAATTAAATTCGTTTCGTAATTAAATAAAATAATAAATATTCTAATTAATTAAAATACATTTAAATAAAATATATTTAAATATTATTTAAATTCTAATTAATCGTAAAATGCTCTATAAATATAATAAAATATACTTATAAATATTATAAAATACGAGTTATTACAACGAGGGGCTGGGCGAAGCCTACGAGCGAGCTCCTTGCACGCAAGGCGCAACGACACGACACCAACGAGGGAGTTAGCGTGCCAGCGCGCGCTGGCCAAGCGCACGAAGCAGTGAGGCAGCGATGAGCACTACTCACGCACATTGGCGTGCTTGAATGCTTGTGTGTTGCTGCTGTGTTGCGCGGGGCGTGGGCCTTGCGGCTTGTGTTTTGTGCGACGAGACTAATGTACTGGGCAGCGGTGGACTGTGCGCAAGCCAAGCCCACATTGCATTTATTTCTTCGGACTAATTTCAAGGCCCAACTTTCGGGCGCTTTGGGCTATTTTTGCACGTAGGGGCAAACATTGACTTTTTCAATATTTTATTTTATTTAACTTGGGTCGGGCCGTGAGTGTAAATGTTTAAAATTAAAAGTTCATGCGGTATTGGTTTAAGTGGGAGCCTTTTAATGAAATTATTGAACTTAATTATTTTAATTAACTTTCCGTAGGACAATCATTTTAATTAAATTAATTGTTGATTAGAATATAATTCAGGATTAATAATTTGGAATTGATTAATCGTTTAGAGCGTGTTTACATGAACATGATTTTAATTAGTCATGTAATTATGTGTAAGCTTACTTGGGCCATTCGTTTTAGGATACGAATGGGTGAATGAATAGTATATTATTACGTATTGCAAGTTATGTAGGTGACTAGTATGGCCAACTAGGATAGTTAAATACGGTATGTGTACCGTTTTATTTTTAAATGTAAAGTTTTTAAATATGGTCTGTGTACCATGAAGTTTTGTTACAATAATTAGATCATTAGTTCAAGTACTTCTAGGTAGCTTATCTAAAAATTATAAGTTAGCATTTTGAATGGTTTTCAAGATGGTGCCAAGCTAACAAGATGAAGATTGAAGATTGGATGCTTCAAGACCAAGAAATTGGGGTCATACTAGTTCACCAAATTTACATATGCTTTTATATTTTGGTATATCTATAATATGCATGTGTATGTTGTTTGTATGATTGATTATGGATTTAGTTCACTAAATAATCAAACTAACATAGAAACAACTAGGTCCAAAGAACATTGAGTTTAATAAATTATTTTCCAAATCAAGCACTTGCGAAAATCTTTGAACCTAAGATAGTAGGTTTCCGCCAAAGCGAGGTACTATTTTAGTATTCCTAGATGGTAAGGTATCCCAAAAGAACACGTTGATTGTGGTTTTAACTCAAATAATATTGGTATATATTGTGTCAATGAAATAAATTATGGCATTAAATTATTAACCAAGAGTAGTTTGTACATCACTAGAAATTGGTTTTTGCTTACCGAAAATCTTAAAAGGATTAAGACAAGCCAAAGCATGCTTAAGACTTAGAGACTTTTAGGGTCTTGGATTCGTTTAATTCATTTATAGACCATCACTACTACAAAAACACCTTATGGAGTCGGACTTTTCGAGTCGCCTCAAACAAATAGGCGAAACATAAGCTTTTGGCGTCCCGTGTTATAGAGAAGGTGACGCATAAGGCTCCATAAATCAAAATAAAAAACCAAATAAAAGGCTTACGTGTCGCCTGCAACTTATCAGGTGACACATAAGCTTTTAGAGTCGCCTTTTATTTAGTAGGGGACTCGAAAAGTACACGTTTACGAGTCCCCTCTCCTGTAAAGTGGGACGCATATACTTTACGTGTCGCCTTATACATTGCAGGGGAGAAATATAGTTTACGTGTCACCTCTTATATTGTAGGCGACACTATAGAGTTGACCTTATGTGTCGCCTTTTATTTATAGGCGACTCGGTAGATAAAAATTAACTTTTTTTTATTAAATTCCCGTCTTAGATAGACTATTGAACACCTACTTAAACAAAATTATAAAAAATACTTAAAAAAAGAAAAAGAAAAAGCACGTCCTTGACTCCTTATGTTGTAAACATATTCATCAAGTCAGAAAAATTTCCCTAAAATAAAAGCCCTTACAAAAATTGAAAACCCTTCGTCACCCTAAACTCCTATCCGCCAAAAACCACCATCAGCGAAAAACCTCCCCCACGAAATGCTTTAGAAATTGAAACCCGACCTCCATCAACAAATTGAGAACGAAATTGCTGCGAAATTTCCAGACACAATCACTTAGGCATCGCACGAAGCCGTCGGCGAACCCTTCCAAAACCATCTTCGGTTCGTCCTCTCCCTCTTCTATTTGTAATTTGATTTAGTGATTTGGGTTAATTTTCTATGCTTGTCTTCGTGTTAGTAGGTTGATTATTGCTTCTTATAGATTACAATGAGGAGTAATTTTATGATTTGTTGCTTAAAGCTTCGAATTTTGAATTTAAATGGATTAATGAGAGTTGAGGGGTTGCTATATTGTGTACATGATTAACATTGTTGGGTAATTTAGGCTTTAAATATATGTTGTGTGTTTTAATGTACTTTGGTTTTTTAAGTTTGAGCTTAATTAATCCTACGGTGATGGTTATTTCTGTATCCGAAGCACCTTATTAGTTGTTTATTTTTATTTGTTTTATGATGAATGAAGTGTGTGAACTTTGGGCTTTATGTAACGTTGTTGCAGTGGTGATTGAATACCGGAAACAATCTTTGAGTTTTATCGAATTTGCTTCACTCGAGAAGTCGATCTTGCCTTGTGCTTCTAAATTTCTCATGTCTATATTTGCTTGCTGGAGTGTGGTTCTATGGGGGGAACGAACATGACCTTGTTTTTCTTAGTTGCTCATAGGGGTCTGCTTGAAGGTGAAGCCAATCAAGACATCTCATTTACAATATAGTAGTAGACTTTAAAAAGTTTATAGAATATGTTTGTAGATGAGTTGAGTTTTGGGGGTTGATACAACTTTGTATCTGCTAATTGGTTTAGCTGGGTTTAGTTGGGTTTTGGGGACTGGAAATTTACTGCAGCTCTTGCTGATGCTGTCTGATCTTAATTTAAAATTACTGATCTTGTAAGATGGACTTCAAATTATCGAGAAAGGTTATGTTTACAGGTCATAATCTGAAGCTTTAGAGGTCCACCTTTTTTGTTTGGATTACTGTGAAGTACTGAAGTCATATATACTCATTAGATTTTAGAGGATTACGCAGCTCTGTGTCCATTGAGTTTGGCATCTTCTGGTTTTAGGAAAATCGTCAAATGACTCAAATCCTATTTCTCATACACACCTACAGATTCTGCAACATAGTTTGGACCTTCCGTCTTACAAAATGGAATGCTCAAAATTGAAGAGTTGAAGGAGAATGTTAAAATACTTGCATACGAGTCTTAGCTTCTCACTCGATAGTGTGGTCAGGCCGTATATAATGTTATGATAAGTTCTTTACATCTTGTGTTGTAGAGTTGTTTGTGCTCACCCAATTCCCCTTAACTGTTGTTGGGGATACTCAAAACTTATGAACTTGTGGAACTTCATTTACATTGTGACAAAACCATTCTCCCATTAGATTTGGTTGCGGCGTTATTCTTGAAAAATAAGAATTATGGAAAGAAGAAATCACACAGACTGTTTTGTTGAGAGCTAGTGTTATTCATACATTAACATTCATAAAGAAGTAGGGATAATATCTTCTTTTGAACTTTCCTCTAAATAGCCTTGGTAATTAGCTAGCATGTTCATCTTTGAACCGTGTTTCTTGTATAGGTTTAGTCATACCTTTTCATGCTCAAAAACCGGTAAATATGTAATGGACATCATGTCCCTCCATTTTCATATGGATCAATTGCCTCAAGCTTAGCTGTATAATATAGTTGCATGTGTGTCTCTCTAGTCACTTGACTGTCACAATGCAACAGAAAAAAAAACCTTAATTTTTCAGAGTCGATATCAAGTGATATGTCTTCTGTCCTCCTTACCTTTGACCTTGTGCATAATGATGTTATCATCGTTTGACATCTTATCTCCGATGTTTACATGATTTTTCTCTTAGCAATCGGGATATACTCATGCAGAACTATTTCACACAAAAAATAGTTAGTTCAACATCTTTCTTACATTTTTAAGAAAAGAGTATGAAAATAGCAGGGGTAGAATCCTGAAAATACACTAAACCACCCCCCCGGTCAGAAGTACTTCCTCTATTGAATGGTTAGTTGGCCAATAACATGGTTTTAATGCTACTACTACGGTCTACGGAGAATTTGCACATTATTTCTACAATGAATTGAAGCCGTTACATAGGCCGCTCTCCCGTGTTGCTGACATTTTTTATATTTGTATTTGATTCAGATTTCTAGTCTATGTTACATATTGAAAACATCTGAAACCTTTGCATATTGAACTATTGCTGTGTGCTAGGGATCACTGTGTGCTGTAGTTAATTTTTATTTAGCAAGGAGAACAAAAATACTACAACAAAAAATAGTAAAAGCAGGCGAAGATGATTGAAACTTAATTGCAGTCTTCTGATATTATCAAGTAAAAACCACAAACACGCATAGCAGTAATTTATACAATGATAAAATGAAGCACACTAATCTTCAAATTAATCATGAGAGGGTGCAGGAAATCTGGTGAATAGTAAAAGAAAAAATCAAGTTCAGTGTATGATTCAGAGACCAGAATATCAGAATCCTGAAAGTGAAACTCTCCCTCCCCCCCCCCCCCCCCCCAAGTAACCTGCCCCAGAAGAAGATGTGGGAAGATAGCCTAAAGTTTGGTGATTATTCCATTATAATTTAATTTGTTTTTCCTGTAGGACAAGGTACATGTCGCAGCATGCCATACCAAAGGCTCCTTGTCTGTGTAAGTACTCTAGCTAAACAGTTATGGAAATCTACTTTATATTCATGTTTCCATGTTTTTCCTCCTATAGTGCTATGTGCATGTATACTTGGTTTGAATGAAATGTATGTAGCTGGTTCCTTGTACGTACCTTAGAAAAATGAATGATGCTGGTCATATTGGAAGTTTCAGAATTCTATCAAAGGTCTGATAGACATCCAGTGGATAGTAATTAGAGAATGACTTGCACCGGCTAAACGAAATCTAACCAGTGTGAACTTTTCTGATCAACATACTTGGCGGATTTCATTAGCGAATATACTGCTTCATGTAGTTTGGTTCTATTTGTTGTTGTTGAACATAGCTATTTTGAATATAGTTATGTTTCTTTGATGTTATAAAATATATTGTTTCTCCAGGCAAGGTTTCCTTCCTATCTGTGTCTTTCATGGTTCTGTTATGTATCAATATTGTTCCCTTTAACCTTTAGCTTCAGGAAAAATATTCTTTGGGTCAGTGAATAATATGATCATAAGAACTTGGGAATTGGTCATATGATTCTTCCATCTCCACCCATCTTGCTTTATTTTCATGTATAATGAGAGTCATTGTCGTTACCTCTGTTCCAGGTTGAAAGTTCAATATCGACTTTAGTCGACTTTGATTTTGACATAACCTTGTCCACAAAAGCTCATAAGAGAAGTAAAGTATGATTCATGGATGGTTTACTTACCTGAAGATGAGTTTTTGTCTGGAATAGGAGCCACAAAATTTCTGAAGGTGATTATATCTTTTTCTAAAAATATTCAGTATTCTAATAGACTCTTGCATTTTTACTTGAAGAAGCAGGAGCACTTATTCTGCAATCTACTGATTTGTTTAAGAACCCATGTTTTTGGTACAATGTATTACTTCTTCACATTTTTGAGAGTCATGTATGAACATATACACATCTATTGGGTAATAGTTTGGTTGCATTTTCCTTATTGAATTGTAGCCTGGATAATTGGATATACCAATGAAGCCTTCAACTGTTAAATTAACCAATAAACTACATGAGCTAGGTGAAAACAGAATGCTAGGACTTGAAGTGATAATGGCCTATTAACCTGGTGTTATTTTTTTTCCTTTGATGTTTAGCACATATTGGACTTTAATGAACATCGCAAAAGGATCTCGGAAAACAAAGCTAACATGGAAGGTGGTTAAGGTAAATTTTATTAGATTATATTTTTTGCTGTGAGAACAAAGACCTTATTTATTTATGTGTTGACATCATTTTTTTTATTATATGTGGTTAAGTGTCCTCGACTCCTCGTTCTCAACAAGTTGGGGTACGTAGTTAACTCCGGCTATTATGTCATGAAGTATATGGATCAAATAGTATCACTTGTATCGAAAAATGAACGTGAATTTATAAATGTAATTACCGCTTCATATTTTTATCTTTAAATTGGCACTTGTTTGTTTGAGTGTACTTGCATCGTTTCTAATATGTCTATGCATTTGGTTTTGTGTATGTAGCATTTCACTCTGGAGGAATATATTCAAGAAGTTATCGATGATTTTCGTGAAAGATGATGTAGATTTTTCATTGGTAGTTGTCTGTAAATAATTAATTTCAGTTTGACATAAACTTCTTAAATTCGTGTCCGGTATTTTCTAACATGTAAAAATACAAAAGTATTATGTATGACTTTTATCAATGATGGAGATTATATTGCAGTGGCTGGAATTTTTATTTATGCCGTTTAATGTCAATTGGTTTGAATGTGACCAATTAGAAAAAAAATGTGGCGCATCTACAACACCGTTGAAGGAAATAATGCCCTTGGTCCAAGTATGCATTCTATGTTAAGTCTAATAAATGCGGTTCAGTATTAATTAACAAGTTAATAATTCAGTGAGATCAAGTGAGCTGAATGCCTAGCTAGAGGCCGCTTCAGTTCAAGTGGAATTAATGATATTAATCCACAGCTTACTCTTGACTGAACCCGTAGGGTCACACAAATAGTACGTAAACGGATCAAGTATTTAATGGCATTAAATACTCCATCTATGAATATTCGGAATCGACGGATCTTGGTTTCAGTGGGAGCTAAGATCGTCACAGGCAAGGAATGAATACTCCGGAAACGATGATATTGCCGGAAACGGAAATATGGATCGTATCGGAAATATAAATATTATCCAAGTCGTAGATGTTGCCGGAAACGGAAACATGGTACGTGTCGGAAAATATTATCGGAAATGGAAATATTGCCAGAATCGGAAATATTGCCGGAAACGGAAATATTGTCAGAATCGGAAATATTACCGGAATCGGAAAATAATTCCGGAAACGGAAATATTAAATATTTGTTCGAAACGGAAATTAATTCCGGAATCGGAAATATTAAATATTGTTCGTATCGGAAATGAATTCCGGAATCGGAAAATTTAATCGGAAGCGCATCGTACGAATAAGCATCGGACGAGGCCTGCCGGACGAGGCCCAGCACGAAGCCAGGCCATCGCCCAGCAAAGCCAAGCGCGCCGCACAAACAGCCATGCCAGGCCCAGCGCAAGGCCAGGCCCAGCAGGCTGCGCGCAGCGCACAGCGCGCACAGCGCGCACAGCACGCGCAGCGCGCAGCGCGCGCGGGCGCTGAGTGGGCTGCTGCTCGCGCGCACGCATGGGGCCCATCGTGGCTGCCGTGCGTGTGTGTGCAAGTGTTTGTGTTCGTGCACGTTTCCTAAAACATGCAGAGTTCGGTTAATGATTAAATTCCTAATTCTATTTGATAAATTAATTAAATTAGAGTTCTTGTAGGATTCTAGGTTTAATTAATTTGTATCTGAATAGGATTTCGATTCCCTTTCCATACCGCTATAAATATGAGGCTAGGGCTCACAATTTATAACACAAGTTTCAAAGTATTAAAAGTGAGTTTTTTGAGAGAAAAATTCAGTCACACATTTGCCTATAAAGTGCCGAAAATAATAGTACCTTAAGGGCGATTCTAGTTGGTCAATCTTAAGGCGGATCCGGACGTGCTGTGGACTATCTACGGAGGGACGACACTTGGAGTCCTAAAGACTTGTTCTTGTTCGGTTCGGGCGCAGCTAGGGAAGGCACGCAACAAAGAGTATGCATCTAATCTATGCTAAATGATTATGTGTAAATAATATGTTTTCCTGGGTTTATGGTTTTTCCGCATGATTTATGAATTGTCATATGTATCATAACCTAACAGTGGTATCACGAGCCCCTTATTATTTTCATAATCTAAATTGCATGAACATGGTTAAATATTACAAATTTGCAAGAATTAAAAGGGGTGATTAATTTTCGTAATTGTTAATTAATTGCAAATTGCGTTTATTTAATTATACGTACGCAGTTTTTCGGCAGTTTCTTCGTTACTCATCCGAATTGAGTGATTTTTGTGTCAATTCCGCATGTAAAAGGCATTCTAAAATTTTGACAAAAATAGTATTTTTTCTTCCGAACCCAGAATTCTCAAATTCGAAGCCTAACTATGACTTTTCAAAGGTTTTAGTTTTTCGAATGCAAAATTTCGTAAATTTAAGATGTTAAATTAAATATTTGCGATTCTTGTTGATAAATCTTGAATTTTTGATTGACCTACTGCATATGTTTAACAAGTTTGAATGCCTAGTCTTGTTAATTATGCAATCTAATTTGTAATTATGATTAATTTGTTGAAAATTAGAATAATTTAGAATTAATTTGATTTTCATAATTAATTGTAATTTAATTAGAAACCTATGATTAAAAACCACCATAAAAATTGTAAATTTACGATAAATTTTAAATTTTTATGACCTAGACTTGAATCCATAACAATCGGAAATCAATTGGATAATAAATTTTCGATTTTTTCGCCCTAAAATTATGAAATTAATATTATTTATTAATTTGTCATTAATTTTAAATATAAATTTTAAATTTTTATGCGATTCGTTCATATAACTTGCACGCACAAAGCAATGGACGCTTCGTGTTACCCTTAAGGGGTGTTGCATAATGCGGGCATGCGACGACGAGCAAGGGAGCTCGTCGCCCATGCGGCACGAATGCAATGAGCAAGGGCGTAGTGCACGAGCACAAGGCAGCAGCCCTGCCTTGTGTCGTGTGCCACGACCAATGGACGAATGGGCATGGGCGTAGGGCGAGCCAAGGCAGTCGCGTGTGGGCAGCAAGCGAGCTGCGCCACAACGCGCGCTGCCTCGCACAAGAGCGCGCAGCCTCGCGCGCAGCGAGCGCAAGCTCGCGTGCCACGAGCGCTGCGCCTAGCATTGCTCGCACGCACAGCGAGCGATGTCGCCCGCCCAGCGAGCGATGTCGCGCGCCCAGCGAGCGATGGCTCGCGCGCACAGCGAGCGATGTCGCCCGCCCAGCGAGCGATGTCGCGCGCCCAGCGAGCGATGGCTCGCGCGCCCAGCGAGCGATGTCGCGCGCCCAGCGAGCGATGTCGCGCGCGCACTGCGAGCGATAGCTCGCGTGCGATGAGCGCTGGCGCGCGCAGCGAGCACCAATGCGTGCGGAGGCTTGCGATAGGGATGCAGCAGCTATGCGACGAGCGCATGGGCTGCGCGCACATGGCCAGCAATGGCTGTGTGCGTGCGGCCCATGGGCGTGCAATGCGTAGGGTGTTTGCGTTACGATTAGATCGTTTTGAATGTTTAATTTGAAAATTTCAGTTCACGTAATTTTAATTAATTTTAAAATTAATAATTTAAATTATTTTCTTGGATTTTAATTTTGAATATTATAATTATAATAAATGTAATTTATTCTAATTATTTTACTAAAATTAAAATCATGAATTAATTTAAATGCGACTGAAATTAAATTAAACTTTTTGGATTCAATTATAAATTTATATGAGCTTTAAATTTTAATTAAATTTGTATGTTTCCGGTTAGACTAGAAATACATTTTTATGTTTAAAATTGGTAAAGCATATGAATTTATTGGTTTAAGTGGGAGCGCTTTTTAGTCATAAACTCTTGATTAGGTCTACAAATCCTTAAGGTTAAAACAACTTGATTAGAATTAATAAGGACTGAATAATTGGTAGATTATTGGTGCCCTTGATTAATTGCTGCAAATGTTTACGTGATGCATAATGTGTTTTACTAACCAGCTATGTGGGCCATTCATGATAATGAATGGGTGAATGGTATATATTGTATATGTACTGTTTTGCAGGTTATGAAGTGACTAGTATGGCCCAAATAGGATAGAAAATATGGTCTACGTACCATTAATTTGAATGTAATTGGTCTAAAGTACCAAAGTTATTTTTCAATTCAAATATGGTCTGCGAACCATCAAATAGTTGTAATTAGTTATAGCTTATCCTATTTGAAGAAAATGGTGCCTCCCACGGAGATTTTCAAGACGGACTTTGAAGTCAAAGCTTCAAGATGAAGTCGGGCCATACTAGATCACAAATATCTTATGCATGTTTTAAGTTATTTATTGTTTTAAATATGTCTTAAAATGCATGAGATCAAAAGCTTGATTATGTTGCATGATTAAGGATTTTAGTTCACTTAAAATCTAACCAACATAGTAAGAGCCTTAAGTTCCAAACTTAAAAATTGAGTTAAAAGGTGCCATGCCAAAATATACACTTGCTTGGATATCCTTTACATCAATCTAGTAATAGTTTTCGCTCAGCGAGGTGTTACTTATTGGTCCTAAAGGGGCAAGGTACACAAATAATTGTGAGTACATGTTAGTTTTGGTGAAACTCAGCGATATAAGTAAGGAGTCCTTTTATGTCGTGGCAAATTCGATAGGTTTACCTAATAAGTTCTTAGACGTACCTATCAACCAAGAATAGTTTCTAAACTATTAGCAAAAGGCTTTTGCTTACCTAAGATGTTCTAGGATTAAGTCGACAAACTGTGCTTAGTTCTTCAATGATTTTAGGATCTTGGAATCATTTTATTCACACCTGCCGGAACACATAAATTGAATAAAATGCTTAATAAACATTGAATTATGCATGTATGCTAGAATTTAAGTTTATTAAGAGAAACTGTGAATGGTTATTTATTTGTTTATTCTTTTCAATTGTAGTTTTTAATATGGCAAACAACAATTCATTCAACATTCGATCAATTCTCGAAAAGGAGAAGTTGAACGGGAAAAACTTCCTTGACTGGCAAAGGAACTTGCAAATAGTTCTTATGCAGGAAGAAAAGGAGTATGTCCTAGATGAGGCGATGCCCGAAGCTGCAGGCGACGGGGTCACTCAGGCAGCCCTCAATCGTTGGATTGATGCCAACAAGGATGTGAAATGTCTAATGCTCGCCACCATGAGTGCGGATCTGCAGAAAACGTTCATCAACTCAGATGCTTTCACAATCATCAGTGAGTTGAAGAACATGTTCCAAGATCTGGCTCGAGTCGAAAGATTCGAGACTCATAGGCAAATTCTTGAGACCAAGCTTAAGAAAGGCGAGCCCGTAAGTCCACATGTTCTCAAAATGATTGGACTCATTGAGAATATGAGTCGGCTGGATCAGCAATTTTCTCAGGAAATGGCTATAGACACCATCCTCCATTCTCTTCATAGCGGGTATGATCAGTTCAAACTGAACTACAGTATGAATAGTCTGGACAAAACGCTCACTGAGCTTCACGGTATGCTGAAGACCGCTGAAAAGACGCTCAAAAGTGATAAGCAGGATGTGCTTATGGTGCGTGGGGGCAAGTTCAAGAAATCTGGAAAGAAGAGGAATGCTAAGAAAGGTGGCAACAAGGCCAGCCCAACTAAGCAAACTGGCGCCAAATCTGCAAAGAGAAAGGTCAGTCAACCCACTTCTGAATCCGAATGCTTCTACTGCAAGAAGAAGGGGCATTGGAAGAGAGATTGCTTGAAGCTAAAGGAAGATCAGAAGAACGGAACAGTCGTTCCATCTTCAGGTATTTTCGTTATAGACTATATACTTGCTAATTCAACTTCTTGGGTATTAGATACAGGTTGTGGCTCACACTTATGTTCCAATCCACAGGGACTAAGAAGAAGTAGAAAGTTAAGCAAGGGTGAAGTCGACCTACGAGTGGGAAATGGAGCACGGATTGCTGCATTAGCTGTAGGAACTTACTATTTGTCGTTGCCCTCCGGGCTAGTTTTGGAACTGGAAGAATGTTTCCATGTTCCAAGTCTTACTAAAAACATCATTTCAGTTTCTTGCTTAGATGCTAAGGGATTTTCCTTTATAATAAAAGACAATAGTTGTTCGTTTTATTTTAAAGAGATGTTTTATGGATCTGCTAGATTAGTCAATGAACTTTATTTATTAGATCACGACAAACAAGTATATAACATAAATACCAAAAAGGCCAAAAAGGATGATTCAGATCTCACCTATCTGTGGCATTGTCGATTAGGCCATATAAACTTGAAACGCTTAGAAAGACTTCAAAAGGAAGGAATTCTAGAACCATTTGACTTAGAGGATTATGGTAAATGCGAATCATGTTTACTTGGCAAAATGACAAAGCAACCTTTCTCTAAAGTTGGAGAAAGAGCAAATGAACTATTGGGTTTAATCCATACAGATGTATGTGGACCAATGAGTACAAATGCTAGAGGTGGTTTCAGCTACTTTATCACTTTCACTGATGACTTCAGTAGGTATGGTTATGTCTACCTAATGAAGCATAAGTCTGAATCCTTTGACAAATTCAAGGAATTTCAGAGTGAAGTAGAGAATCAATTAGGCAAGAAGATTAAGGCACTGCGGTCTGATAGAGGCGGTGAATATCTGAGCTATGAATTTGATGACCATCTGAAAGAATGTGGAATTCTATCAGAGTTGACTCCTCCTGGAACACCACAATGGAACGGTGTGTCGGAACGGAGGAACAGAACCTTGCTAGACATGGTCAGGTCAATGATGGGTCAGGCAGAACTTCCATTAGAATTTTGGGGACATGCACTAAATACAGCTGCACTCACTATAAATAGAGCTCCGTCTAAAGCTGTCGAAAAGACTCCATACGAATTATGGTTTGGAAAGCCTCCAAATGTGTCTTTTCTTAAGATTTGGGGATGTGAAGTATACGTCAAACGATTAATTTCAGACAAACTTCATCCAAAATCTGACAAATGTATCCTTGTGGGCTATCCAAAGGAAACAAAGGGGTATTACTTCTACAATACATCTGAGAACAAAGTGTTTGTTGCTCGAGATGGTGTCTTTTTGGAGAAGGATCACATTTCCAAAATGACAAGTGGGAGAAAAGTAGACCTCGAAGAAATTCGAGTCGAACAACAAACTCTAGAGAATGCTCAAGATGACATTCAGGATGAAACTCAGAGATCTTTAGAAGAATCTGGTGAGAATCATGGTCAATCTAGAAATGTTACCCCGCGTAGATCTTACAAGCAAGCTATGACGAGCCCTAGCTCCAAGCAATGGCAAGAAGCCATGCAATCTGAATTAGACTCCATGTCTGAAAACCAAGTATGGGATTTGGTCGATTTGCCAGATGGCTACCAAGCCATTGGAAGCAAATGGGTTTTCAAACTAAAAAAGGACAAGGATGGGAAACTTGAAGTTTTCAAAGCTAGATTGGTCGCAAAAGGTTACAGGCAAGTCCACGGTGTGGATTACGATGAAACCTTTTCACCAGTTGCAATGCTAAAGTCTATTCGGATAATGTTAGCAATCGCTGCATATTACGATTACGAAATATGGCAGATGGATGTCAAAACTGCTTTCTTAAACGGCGTTTTAACAGAAACTGTGTTTATGACACAGCCTGAAGGTTTTGAGGATCCAAAGAATGCTAAAAAGGTATGCAAGCTAAAGAAGTCAATCTACGGATTGAAGCAGGCATCCAGGAGCTGGAATATACGTTTTGATGAAGCAGTCAGTGACTTTGGTTTCATCAAGAACGCGGACGAATCTTGTGTATACAAGAAGGTCAGTGGGAGGAAAATTGCTTTCCTAGTATTATATGTCGACGACATATTGCTTATCGGAAATGACATTCCTATGTTGAACTCTGTCAAGATTTGGCTTGGGAAATGTTTTTCGATGAAGGATCTAGGAGAAGCACAGTACATATTGGGCATCAAGATTTACAGAGATAGATCTAAAAAGATGATTGGACTTAGTCAAAGCACTTATATCAATAAGGTGCTTGATAGGTTCAAGATGGCGGACTCCAAGCGAGGCTACCTACCCATGTCTCATGGAATGACTCTAAGCAAGACTCAGTGCCCAAAAACACTTGATGAGCGTAGACGAATGAATGGGATTCCATATGCATCATTGATTGGTTCAATAATGTATGCTATGATATGTACACGCCCGGATGTTGCGTACGCACTCAGTGCTACGAGCAGATACCAGTCAGACCCAGGAGAGGCGCATTGGACTGCTGCCAAGAACATTCTGAAGTACCTGAAAAGGCACAAAGATGACTTCCTGGTCTATGGTGGAGATGATGAATTAATTGTTAAAGGCTATACGGACGCAAGTTTCCAAACCGACAAAGATGATTTCAGATCACAGTCTGGGTTTGTCTTCTGCCTCAACGGAGGAGCAGTAAGCTGAAAAAGTGCTAAGCAAAGCACCATTGCGGATTCTACAACTGAAGCGGAGTACATTGCTGCACATGAAGCAGCAAAGGAAGCTATATGGCTAAGGAAGTTCATAGGAGAACTTGGTGTAGTCCCCTCCATTAAAGGACCAATAGCCCTGTATTGTGATAATAACGGAGCTATTGCACAGGCAAAAGAGCCTAGACACCACCAGAGAGTCAAGCATGTACTTCGTAGATTTCACCTTCTACGAGAGTTCGTTGAAAGAAAAGAAGTCGAGATAAGCAAAATTGGAACTGATGACAACATATCAGATCCATTAACTAAACCTCTGCCGCAGGCGAAGCACAACTCGCACACTGCAGCTATGGGAATCAAGCATATTGGAGAATGGCTTTGATGTCTCTGTTTAATGTTTTAAAGTTTTAGAGTTTAAATCTTTGTAAAACATTATTGGTTAATCATTCACAATAAATGAAAAGAATTCATTTATCCATTTAATTTGTGGTTTATTAAATGATGAGTCCCTTCAATTTGACGATATATTCAAGATAGACTGTCAGGACCAGTCCTGTGACTAAGAAATGTCTATCAAGTGAACTTGAATGTCAAAGGTTGAAAATGGTCCCTAATCGGAGTTTTCTATAAAATTGGACGCATAGAAAACGTTAGACGATTAGAATGCAAGATGACTAGTAGTTCTGTTTCTTGAACTATGTGGACATGGCAATGTCATAATCATTTGCATAGATACTTACTTTGGGAAGACTAGTATCGGACAAGACCTATGAAACTTTACTGTAAGAGATGAAAGTCTGTCATAAGTAAATTTCATTAAATTATTAGACACTAAATCCTCAATACCTGAGTGATTTGAAGATTACTTGTTTGAGAACTGGTTGCTTTGACGTTGACCAACCGTCGCACCGTAAAAGGAGGCTATAAAGGCAACGCTCAGGTAATCACCTATCAAACGAAGTCTAATCTCAAGATCGCAAGATTGGGATTGTCCTCCCATAAATCGGGATGAGATGCTTAAAAGTTGTACAAGGCCACTCGGAGAGCTAGAAACTGTGAAATGCATGGCCGTGCTCGGATGAATCATAGGCTATGATTATCTGTTTATTTGATCAGTTGAACTCTGAAACCGAGGAACACCTCTGGACATAATAAGGATGACAACTCTTACCTTATGTTCAAGAGCAAGCATCGAGCGACAAAGGAATTAGGAAATGCACACTTGTCCCTAAGGACAAGTGGGAGACTGAAGGAAATAATGCCCTTGGTCCAAGTATGCATTCTATGTTAAGTCTAATAAATGCGGTTCAGTATTAATTAACAAGTTAATAATTCAGTGAGATCAAGTGAGCTGAATGCCTAGCTAGAGGCCGCTTCAGTTCAAGTGGAATTAATGATATTAATCCACAGCTTACTCTTGACTGAACCCGTAGGGTCACACAAATAGTACGTAAACGGATCAAGTATTTAATGGCATTAAATACTCCATCTATGAATATTCGGAATCGACGGATCTTGGTTTCAGTGGGAGCTAAGATCGTCACAGGCAAGGAATGAATACTCCGGAAACGATGATATTGCCGGAAACGGAAATATGGATCGTATCGGAAATATAAATATTATCCAAGTCGTAGATGTTGCCGGAAACGGAAACATGGTACGTGTCGGAAAATATTATCGGAAATGGAAATATTGCCAGAATCGGAAATATTGCCGGAAACGGAAATATTGTCAGAATCGGAAATATTACCGGAATCGGAAAATAATTCCGGAAACGGAAATATTAAATATTTGTTCGAAACGGAAATTAATTCCGGAATCGGAAATATTAAATATTGTTCGTATCGGAAATGAATTCCGGAATCGGAAAATTTAATCGGAAGCGCATCGTACGAATAAGCATCGGACGAGGCCTGCCGGACGAGGCCCAGCACGAAGCCAGGCCATCGCCCAGCAAAGCCAAGCGCGCCGCACAAACAGCCATGCCAGGCCCAGCGCAAGGCCAGGCCCAGCAGGCTGCGCGCAGCGCACAGCGCGCACAGCGCGCACAGCACGCGCAGCGCGCAGCGCGCGCGGGCGCTGAGTGGGCTGCTGCTCGCGCGCACGCATGGGGCCCATCGTGGCTGCCGTGCGTGTGTGTGCAAGTGTTTGTGTTCGTGCACGTTTCCTAAAACATGCAGAGTTCGGTTAATGATTAAATTCCTAATTCTATTTGATAAATTAATTAAATTAGAGTTCTTGTAGGATTCTAGGTTTAATTAATTTGTATCTGAATAGGATTTCGATTCCCTTTCCATACCGCTATAAATATGAGGCTAGGGCTCACAATTTATAACACAAGTTTCAAAGTATTAAAAGTGAGTTTTTTGAGAGAAAAATTCAGTCACACATTTGCCTATAAAGTGCCGAAAATAATAGTACCTTAAGGGCGATTCTAGTTGGTCAATCTTAAGGCGGATCCGGACGTGCTGTGGACTATCTACGGAGGGACGACACTTGGAGTCCTAAAGACTTGTTCTTGTTCGGTTCGGGCGCAGCTAGGGAAGGCACGCAACAAAGAGTATGCATCTAATCTATGCTAAATGATTATGTGTAAATAATATGTTTTCCTGGGTTTATGGTTTTTCCGCATGATTTATGAATTGTCATATGTATCATAACCTAACAACCGTCGACATTCATTTTCGTCGCTTCTCAACTTTATAGGCAACACCGTAAATTACCATATGTGTCGCCTCTTAAAAAACAGGCAACGCCATAGCCTACCATATACATCACCTCAAAAGAAGTAGGCGACACTATAGAGTATCATATGTATCGCCTCGAATAAAGGAGGTGACACCATAGAGTATCATATGCATCGCCTCAAACAATGGAGGCGACACCATAGAGTATTGTATACATCGCCTCAATGAAGTAGGTGACTCTAAAGAGTACCATATGCGTCGCCTCTAACCAAGTAGGTGACATTATAGACTACCATTTGAATCGCTTCAAACTAAGCTGCCGACACCATAGAGTACCATTTAAATCGCCTCAAACGAAGCAAGCGACACGATAGAGTACCATATGCGTCGCCTAAAACGACGTAGGCGACTTAGAAAATTACATACAAATCCATATATTTCCTCTACGGAGTCGCCTCCAACATAAGAGGCCACACATAAACCTACCTACAGTGTCGGGTCACAGGCGACACGTAAGGGGGGTACCTATAGAATCGCCCCCGGTGGAGTCGCCCATGAGGCGACTCTATATGTGGTTAGGAGGCGACTCCATAAGGTGTTTTTGTAGTAGTGCATGTTTTATTTGCATGAATGAAATGTTTTAATAGCTTTAATTATTGCATATATTGTTTTATGTAAAATTATATAAATGTTTATTCTTTGCTATTTCATTTTGTAGAATTAAAATTTACAACGCATATAATTGTAAATATTCAATTTTATTGCGTTTCGTAAAATAGAACTGCAATAATTCCTCGATCGATTGGTAACATGTTTTGAGAGCAATTCTCAAAACAAATAAGAATGAGAGCGTATCTTGGATGCTACATTTTCTTATAGTAATCTTCATGGTTGTTTTCAACTAAAACTTGAATTGTAGACCAATCAGAACTCATATATTCATAATACTGGGTAGTTTTGGAATAATGAAGTATTGAGGTAAATGCTCATGTATTACCAATGGTTAACAACCAATTTCCTTTTGATTCAATAATGAACTAGACTCATTGGATGTGGTCATTCAAAATGAGTAAAAAGAAAAGGGACTGTGTAGGCATAACAAAGTAAGAAGATCAAGCAAAGAGTTAAATATTTGGGGGCTATAAGAAAAGGTACTAGAAAGGATAGGAAATGGGAACAAAAGAAAATAATTCAAGGTTCTATTTCTACCTAGAAGTTTGTGTTAAAAATAAACGGCTTAGCAAATAAACTCCTATGGTATTGGATTACCGCTTGAGGTTCTAACTTTTGTCAAGAACTCAAATTTTGGAAGCTAATTCTGGTTCTTGACCTACATGTGGAAAATGAAGCAAAGTCGTGTTACATTAGATGTAGGGTCATCTGTTTGTTTTAAAGTCCTTCAAATGGCTGGAATTTAATGGCATTTTGTTCCATTAATCATCATAAACAATCTTTTGTTTGGACACAGAAAGACTCACATTCAAGTAAACAAAAACAACGTTCAGTGTTTATGTGAATGAAATAGTCATCTAAGGTTGAGTCATATGATTGATTAATAAACAAGAAAATCTCTTGACATTCAAACTTCAGAAGGTTCAAATCAAATATATTGATTTGTGTTCCATATATCTTTGGCAATGCCATACGACCATATCAACAAGACAACATTCTAAAATTCCATGGCATGGATTTTTGAAAGTTGATTAATTTAAGACATATATGTCTTACTTGTTGAACATGACATATAAATGGACCATTGTTAGAAGGTTCTAGACAATTAAGTTCATGGGCCAAAGATAGATTTTATGACTAGCTTATCTATTTTCACAAGAACTCACTACTACATAATTAACTTTAGGTAACATCCAAAAACTGTTACATAAAGGGGGTAAAGTGTTTCCATAGATTATAAGTAACACTTTGTGGGTGATACATCTGCTCGTGCTACCTATTCTTTTAGGTAACACTTTTAATAACATATGATAACACTTTTACTAGTGTTACTAAAATAATTTTAGGTAACACTTTTTCATTCCTATTGTAACACTTAAAAAGTGTTACTCGTAATATCTTAGGTAACACTTTTTAACCATGAGTATCACTTTCTTATATAATCTTTTGATTTAAAGTAGCTTTTATTGAATCATAGGTATCACTTTTCACCATATAAGGTAACACCTTGTTCAATATTAAGTAACACTTTTCTGCTATCAGGTAACACTACGTATTTAACACTTTTAAGTATCTATTGTAACACTTACAAAATGATACTCATATTTTAGAATAATTATTCATTTAATAAATATTACAAAAAATTTATACCAATAATAATGATATTTACAATAAATAATTATACTATAATAATACAATAACTATAATTGTATAATAACAATGATAAAGTTATTATAAGCATAACAATTTTTAACAATAAAAAGAAGAATAGTAATTAATAATAATATGAATCTGAAATAGTTCATTATTTGCACGAATATGCAAATGTCATTTTGAAGGTTAAACTAATAAACGGCAAACTAATGTATTTGATGTACGATCTATGAAAATTAAATTATTATGTTCAAAATACAACCAAATGATCAATATCTAAACATAAAATAGAATGTACAGTAAAAAAAACTATACAAACTTTTGAAAAAGGCCGCCTGACCGGTCAGACCACCCACCCATGGGTGTGTCGCGGGTCAGTTCGCGGGTCAAACAATCCGTGGTTTAATTTTACGGGTTATATAAATATCTATTTTTACCCAATTTTCAAAACCCTATTTCATTTCTCTCTCTTCTCAAACCTTCTGCCTCCCTCTCTCTCCTCAAACCCTCTGCGTTTCAATCTTTGAAATCGCCGGCGGTGGAGAACGGTGCTGGCGAAATTCGCCACCTGCGAGCAAGGAGATATCCTCGATCTCTTTCTCTCTCCTCTTAATACTCTCCGCCTCTCCCTCGCCTCAAAACCTTGTTAGGTTATGATACATATGACAATTCATAAATCATGCGGAAAAACCATAAACCCAGGAAAACATATTATTTACACATAATCATTTAGCATAGATTAGATGCATACTCTTTGTTGCGTGCCTTCCCTAGCTGCGCCCGAACCGAACAAGAACAAGTCTTTAGGACTCCAAGTGTCGTCCCTCCGTAGATAGTCCACAGCACGTCCGGATCCGCCTTAAGATTGACCAACTAGAATCGCCCTTAAGGTACTATTATTTTCGGCACTTTATAGGCAAATGTGTGACTGAATTTTTCTCTCAAAAAAAAACTCACTTTGAATACTTTGAAACTTGTGTTATAAATTGTGAGCCCTAGCCTCATATTTATAGCGGTATGGAAAGGGAATCGAAATCCTATTCAGATACAAATTAATTAAACCTAGAATCCTACAAGAACTCTAATTTAATTAATTTATCAAATAGAATTAGGAATTTAATCATTAACCGAACTCTGCATGTTTTAGGAAACGTGCACGAACACAAACACTTGCACACACACGCACGGCAGCCACGATGGGCCCCATGCGTGCGCGCGAGCAGCAGCCCACTCAGCGCCCGCGCGCGCTGCGCGCTGCGCGTGCTGTGCGCGCTGTGCGCGCTGCGCGCTGCGCGCAGCCTGCTGGGCCTGGCATGGCTGTTTGTGCGGCGCGCTTGGCTTTGCTGGGCGATGGCCTGGCTTCGTGCTGGGCCTCGTCCGGCAGGCCTCGTCCGATGCTTATTCGTACGATGCGCTTCCGATTAAATTTTCCGATTCCGGAATTCATTTCCGATACGAACAATATTTAATATTTCCGATTCCGGAATTAATTTCCGTTTCGAACAAATATTTAATATTTCCGTTTCCGGAATTATTTTCCGATTCCGGTAATATTTCCGATTCTGACAATATTTCCGTTTCCGGCAATATTTCCGATTCTGGCAATATTTCCATTTCCGATAATATTTTCCGACACGTACCATGTTTCCGTTTCCGGCAACATCTACGACTTGGATAATATTTATATTTCCGATACGATCCATATTTCCGTTTCCGGCAATATCATCGTTTCCGGAGTATTCATTCCTTGCCTGTGACGATCTTAGCTCCCACTGAAACCAAGATCCGTCGGTTCCGAATATTCATAGATGGAGTATTTAATGCCATTAAATACTTGATCCGTTTACGTACTATTTGTGTGACCCTACGGGTTCAGTCAAGAGTAAGCTGTGGATTTAATATCATTAATTCCACTTGAACTGAAGCGGCCTCTAGCTAGGCATTCAGCTCACTTGATCTCACTGAATTATTAACTTGTTAATTAATACTGAACCGCATTTATTAGACTTAACATAGAATGCATACTTGGACCAAGGGCATTATTTCCTTCAGTCTCCCACTTGTCCTTAGGGACAAGTGTGCATTTCCTAATTCCTTTGTCGCTCGATGCTTGCTCTTGAACATAAGGTAAGAGTTGTCATCCTTATTATGTCCAGAGGTGTTCCTCGGTTTCAGAGTTCAACTGATCAAATAAACAGATAATCATAGCCTATGATTCATCCGAGCACGACCATGCATTTCACAGTTTCTAGCTCTCCGAGTGGCCTTGTACAACTTTTAAGCATCTCATCCCGATTTATGGGAGGACAATCCCAATCTTGCGATCTTGAGATTAGACTTCGTTTGATAGGTGATTACCTGAGCGTTGCCTTTATAGCCTCCTTTTACGGTGCGACGGTTGGTCAACGTCAAAGCAACCAGTTCTCAAACAAGTAATCTTCAAATCACTCAGGTATTGAGGATTTAGTGTCTAATAATTTAATGAAATTTACTTATGACAGACTTTCATCTCTTACAGTAAAGTTTCATAGGTCTTGTCCGATACTAGTCTTCCCAAAGTAAGTATCTATGCAAATGATTATGACATTGCCATGTCCACATAGTTCAAGAAACAGAACTACTAGTCATCTTGCATTCTAATCGTCTAACGTTTTCTATGCGTCCAATTTTATAGAAAACTCCGATTAGGGACCATTTTCAACCTTTGACATTCAAGTTCACTTGATAGACATTTCTTAGTCACAGGACTGGTCCTGACAGTCTATCTTGAATATATCGTCAAATTGAAGGGACTCATCATTTAATAAACCACAAATTAAATGGATAAATGAATTCTTTTCATTTATTGTGAATGATTAACCAATAATGTTTTACAAAGATTTAAACTCTAAAACTTTAAAACATTAAACAGAGACATCAAAGCCATTCTCCAATATGCTTGATTCCCATAGCTGCAGTGTGCGAGTTGTGCTTCGCCTGCGGCAGAGGTTTAGTTAATGGATCTGATATGTTGTCATCAGTTCCAATTTTGCTTATCTCGACTTCTTTTCTTTCAACGAACTCTCGTAGAAGGTGAAATCTACGAAGTACATGCTTGACTCTCTGGTGGTGTCTAGGCTCTTTTGCCTGTGCAATAGCTCCGTTATTATCACAATACAGGGCTATTGGTCCTTTAATGGAGGGGACTACACCAAGTTCTCCTATGAACTTCCTTAGCCATATAGCTTCCTTTGCTGCTTCATGTGCAGCAATGTACTCCGCTTCAGTTGTAGAATCCGCAATGGTGCTTTGCTTAGCACTTTTCCAGCTTACTGCTCCTCCGTTGAGGCAGAAGACAAACCCAGACTGTGATCTGAAATCATCTTTGTCGGTTTGGAAACTTGCGTCCGTATAGCCTTTAACAATTAATTCATCATCTCCACCATAGACCAGGAAGTCATCTTTGTGCCTTTTCAGGTACTTCAGAATGTTCTTGGCAGCAGTCCAATGCGCCTCTCCTGGGTCTGACTGGTATCTGCTCGTAGCACTGAGTGCGTACGCAACATCCGGGCGTGTACATATCATAGCATACATTATTGAACCAATCAATGATGCATATGGAATCCCATTCATTCGTCTACGCTCATCAAGTGTTTTTGGGCACTGAGTCTTGCTTAGAGTCATTCCATGAGACATGGGTAGGTAGCCTCGCTTGGAGTCCGCCATCTTGAACCTATCAAGCACCTTATTGATATAAGTGCTTTGACTAAGTCCAATCATCTTTTTAGATCTATCTCTGTAAATCTTGATGCCCAATATGTACTGTGCTTCTCCTAGATCCTTCATCGAAAAACATTTCCCAAGCCAAATCTTGACAGAGTTCAACATAGGAATGTCATTTCCGATAAGCAATATGTCGTCGACATATAATACTAGGAAAGCAATTTTGCTCCCACTGACCTTCTTGTATACACAAGATTCGTCCGCGTTCTTGATGAAACCAAAGTCACTGACTGCTTCATCAAAACGTATATTCCAGCTCCTGGATGCCTGCTTCAATCCGTAGATTGACTTCTTTAGCTTGCATACCTTTTTAGCATTCTTTGGATCCTCAAAACCTTCAGGCTGTGTCATAAACACAGTTTCTGTTAAAACGCCGTTTAAGAAAGCAGTTTTGACATCCATCTGCCATATTTCGTAATCGTAATATGCAGCGATTGCTAACATTATCCGAATAGACTTTAGCATTGCAACTGGTGAAAAGGTTTCATCGTAATCCACACCGTGGACTTGCCTGTAACCTTTTGCGACCAATCTAGCTTTGAAAACTTCAAGTTTCCCATCCTTGTCCTTTTTCAGTTTGAAAACCCATTTGCTTCCAATGGCTTGGTAGCCATCTGGCAAATCGACCAAATCCCATACTTGGTTTTCAGACATGGAGTCTAATTCAGATTGCATGGCTTCTTGCCACTGCTTGGAGCTAGGGCTCGTCATAGCTTGCTTGTAAGTCGCAGGTTCATCACTTTCAAGTAATAGAACGTCATAGCTCTCGTTCGTCAAAATACCTAAGTATCTTTCCGGTTGAGATCTATATCTTTGCGATCTACGCGGGGTAACATTTCTAGATTGACCATGATTCTCACCAGATTCTTCTAAAGATCTCTGAGTTTCATCCTGAATGTCATCTTGAGCATTCTCTAGAGTTTGTTGTTCGACTCGAATTTCTTCGAGGTCTACTTTTCTCCCACTTGTCATTTTGGAAATGTGATCCTTCTCCAAAAAGACACCATCTCGAGCAACAAACACTTTGTTCTCAGATGTATTGTAGAAGTAATACCCCTTTGTTTCCTTTGGATAGCCCACAAGGATACATTTGTCAGATTTTGGATGAAGTTTGTCTGAAATTAATCGTTTGACGTATACTTCACATCCCCAAATCTTAAGAAAAGACACATTTGGAGGCTTTCCAAACCATAATTCGTATGGAGTCTTTTCGACAGCTTTAGACGGAGCTCTATTTATAGTGAGTGCAGCTGTATTTAGTGCATGTCCCCAAAATTCTAATGGAAGTTCGGCCTGACCCATCATTGACCTGACCATGTCTAGCAAGGTTCTGTTCCTCCGTTCTGACACACCGTTCCATTGTGGTGTTCCAGGAGGAGTCAATTCTGATAGAATTCCACATTCTTTCAGATGGTCATCAAATTCATAGCTCAGATATTCACCGCCTCTATCAGACCGCAGTGCCTTAATCTTCTTGCCTAATTGATTCTCTACTTCACTCTGAAATTCCTTGAATTTGTCAAAGGATTCAGACTTATGCTTCATTAGGTAGACATAACCATACCTACTGAAGTCATCAGTGAAAGTGATAAAGTAGCTGAAACCACCTCTAGCATTTGTACTCATTGGTCCACATACATCTGTATGGATTAAACCCAATAGTTCATTTGCTCTTTCTCCAACTTTAGAGAAAGGTTGCTTCGTCATTTTGCCAAGTAAACATGATTCGCATTTACCATAATCCTCTAAGTCAAATGGTTCTAGAATTCCTTCCTTTTGAAGTCTTTCTAAGCGTTTCAAGTTTATATGGCCTAATCGACAATGCCACAGATAGGTGAGACCTGAATCATCCTTTTTGGCCCTTTTGGTATTTATGTTATATACTTGTTTGTCGTGATCTAATAAATAAAGTCCATTGACTAATCTAGCAGATCCATAAAACATCTCTTTAAAATAAAACGAACAACTATTGTCTTTTATTATAAAGGAAAATCCCTTAGCATCTAAGCAAGAAACTGAAATGATGTTTTTAGTAAGACTTGGAACATGGAAACATTCTTCCAGTTCCAAAACTAGCCCGGAGGGCAACGACAAATAGTAAGTTCCTACAGCTAATGCAGCAATCCGTGCTCCATTTCCCACTCGTAGGTCGACTTCACCCTTGCTTAACTTTCTACTTCTTCTTAGTCCCTGTGGATTGGAACATAAGTGTGAGCCACAACCTGTATCTAATACCCAAGAAGTTGAATTAGCAAGTATACAGTCTATAACGAAAATACCTGAAGATGGAACGACTGTTCCGTTCTTCTGATCTTCCTTTAGCTTCAAGCAATCTCTCTTCCAATGCCCCTTCTTCTTGCAGTAGAAGCATTCGGATTCAGAAGTGGGTTGACTGACCTTTCTCTTTGCAGATTTGGCGCCAGTTTGCTTAGTTGGGCTGGCTTTGTTGCCACCTTTCTTAGCATTCCTCTTCTTTCCAGATTTCTTGAACTTGCCCCCACGCACCATAAGCACATCCTGCTTATCACTTTTGAGCGTCTTTTCAGCGGTCTTCAGCATACCGTGAAGCTCAGTGAGCGTTTTGTCCAGACTATTCATACTGTAGTTCAGTTTGAACTGATCATACCCGCTATGAAGAGAATGGAGGATGGTGTCTATAGCCATTTCCTGAGAAAATTGCTGATCCAGCCGACTCATATTCTCAATGAGTCCAATCATTTTGAGAACATGTGGACTTACGGGCTCACCTTTCTTAGGCTTGGTCTCAAGAATTTGCCTATGAGTCTCGAATCTTTCGACTCGAGCCAGATCTTGGAACATGTTCTTCAACTCACTGATGATTGTGAAAGCATCTGAGTTGATGAACGTTTTCTGCAGATCCGCACTCATGGTGGCGAGCATTAGACATTTCACATCCTTGTTGGCATCAATCCAACGATTGAGGGCTGCCAAAGTGACCCCGTCGCCTGCAGCTTCGGGCATCGCCTCATCTAGGACATACTCCTTTTCTTCCTGCATAAGAACTATTTGCAAGTTCCTTTGCCAGTCAAGGAAGTTTTTTCCCGTTCAACTTCTCCTTTTCGAGAATTAATCGAATGTTGAATGAATTGTTGTTTGCCATATTAAAAACTACAATTGAAAAGAATAAACAAATAAATAACCATTCACAGTTTCTCTTAATAAACTTAAATTCTAGCATACATGCATAATTCAATGTTTATTAAGGATTTTATTCAATTTATGTGTTCCGGCAGGTGTGAATAAAATGATTCCAAGATCCTAAAATCATTGAAGAACTAAGCACAGTTTGTCGACTTAATCCTAGAACATCTTAGGTAAGCAAAAGCCTTTTGCTAATAGTCTAGAAACTATTCTTGGTTGATAGGTACGTCTAAGAACTTATTAGGTAAACCTATCGAATTTGCCACGACATAAAAGGACTCCTTACTTATATCGTTGAGTTTCACCAAAACTAACATGTACTCACAATTATTTGTGTACCTTGCCCCTTTAGGACCAATAAGTAACACCTCGCTGAGCGAAAACTATTACTAGATTGATGTAAAGGATATCCAAGCAAGTGTATATTTTGGCATGGCACCTTTTAACTCAATTTTTAAGTTTGGAACTTAAGGCTCTTACTATGTTGGTTAGATTTTAAGTGAACTAAAATCCTTAATCATGCAACATAATCAAGCTTTTGATCTCATGCATTTTAAGACATATTTAAAACAATAAATAACTTAAAACATGCATAAGATATTTGTGATCTAGTATGGCCCGACTTCATCTTGAAGCTTTGACTTCAAAGTCCGTCTTGAAAATCTCCGTGGGAGGCACCATTTTCTTCAAATAGGATAAGCTATAACTAATTACAACTATTTGATGGTTCGCAGACCATATTTGAATTGAAAAATAACTTTGGTACTTTAGACCAATTACATTCAAATTAATGGTACGCAGACCATATTTTCTATCCTATTTGGGCCATACTAGTCACTTCATAACCTGCAAAACAGTACATATACAATATATACCATTCACCCATTCATTATCATGAATGGCCCACATAGCTGGTTAGTAAAACACATTATGCATCACGTAAACATTTGCAGCAATTAATCAAGGGCACCAATAATCTACCAATTATTCAGTCCTTATTAATTCTAATCAAGTTGTTTTAACCTTAAGGATTTGTAGACCTAATCAAGAGTTTATGACTAAAAAGCGCTCCCACTTAAACCAATAAATTCATATGCTTTACCAATTTTAAACATAAAAATGTATTTCTAGTCTAACCGGAAACATACAAATTTAATTAAAATTTAAAGCTCATATAAATTTATAATTGAATCCAAAAAGTTTAATTTAATTTCAGTCGCATTTAAATTAATTCATGATTTTAATTTTAGTAAAATAATTAGAATAAATTACATTTATTATAATTATAATATTCAAAATTAAAATCCAAGAAAATAATTTAAATTATTAATTTTAAAATTAATTAAAATTACGTGAACTGAAATTTTCAAATTAAACATTCAAAACGATCTAATCGTAACGCAAACACCCTACGCATTGCCTGCCCATGGGCCGCACGCACACAGCCATTGCTGGCCATGTGCGCGCAGCCCATGCGCTCGTCGCATAGCTGCTGCATCCCTATCGCAAGCCTCCGCACGCATTGGTGCTCGTTGCGCGCGCGACATCGCTCGCTGGGCGCGCGACATCGCTCGCTGGGCGCGCGAGCCATCGCTCGCTGGGCGGGCGACATCGCTCGCTGGGCGGGCGACATCGCTCGCTGGGCGGGCGACATCGCTCGCTGGGCGGGCGACATCGCTCGCTGGGCGGGCGACATCGCTCGCTGTGCGCGCGAGCAATGCTAGGCGCAGCGCTCGTGGCACGCGAGCTTGCGCTCGCTGCGCGCGAAGCTGCGCGCTCTTGTGCGAGGCAGCGCGCGTTGTGGCGCAGCTCGCTTGCTGCCCACACGCGACTGCCTTGGCTCGCCCTACGCCCATGCCCATTCGTCCATTGGTCGTGGCACACGACACAAGGCAGGGCTGCTGCCTTGTGCTCGTGCACTACGCCCTTGCTCATTGCATTCGTGCCGCATGGGCGACGAGCTCCCTTGCTCGTCGTCGCATGCCCGCATTATGCAACACCCCTTAAGGGTAACACGAAGCGTCCATTGCTTTGTGCGTGCAAGTTATATGAACGAATCGCATAAAAATTTAAAATTTATATTTAAAATTAATGACAAATTAATAAATAATATTAATTTCATAATTTTAGGGCGAAAAATCGAAAATTTATTATCCAATTGATTTCCGATTGTTATGGATTCAAGTCTAGGTCATAAAAATTTAAAATTTATCGTAAATTTACAATTTTTATGGTGGTTTTTAATCATAGGTTTCTAATTAAATTACAATTAATTATGAAAATCAAATTAATTCTAAATTATTCTAATTTTCAACAAATTAATCATAATTACAAATTAGATTGCATAATTAACAAGACTAGGCATTCAAACTTGTTAAACATATGCAGTAAGTCAATCAAAAATTCAAGATTTATCAACAAGAATCGCAAATATTTAATTTAACATCTTAAATTTACGAAATTTTGCATTCGAAAAACTAAAACCTTCGAAAAGTCATAGTTAGGCTTCGAATTTGAGAATTCTGGGTTCGGCAGAAAATTACTATTTTTGTCAAAATTTTAGAATGCCTTTTACATGCGGAATTGACACAAAAATCACTCAATTCGGATGAGTAACGAAGAAACTGCCGAAAAACTGCGTACGTATAATTAAATAAACGCAATTTGCAATTAATTAACAATTACGAAAATTAATCACCCCTTTTAATTCTTGCAAATTTGTAATATTTAACCATGTTCATGCAATTTAGATTATGAAAATAATAAGGGGCTCGTGATACCACTGTTAGGTTATGATACATATGACAATTCATAAATCATGCGGAAAAACCATAAACCCAGGAAAACATATTATTTACACATAATCATTTAGCATAGATTAGATGCATACTCTTTGTTGCGTGCCTTCCCTAGCTGCGCCCGAACCGAACAAGAACAAGTCTTTAGGACTCCAAGTGTCGTCCCTCCGTAGATAGTCCACAGCACGTCCGGATCCGCCTTAAGATTGACCAACTAGAATCGCCCTTAAGGTACTATTATTTTCGGCACTTGATAGGCAAATGTGTGACTGAATTTTTCTCTCAAAAAAAAACTCACTTTGAATACTTTGAAACTTGTGTTATAAATTGTGAGCCCTAGCCTCATATTTATAGCGGTATGGAAAGGGAATCGAAATCCTATTCAGATACAAATTAATTAAACCTAGAATCCTACAAGAACTCTAATTTAATTAATTTATCAAATAGAATTAGGAATTTAATCATTAACCGAACTCTGCATGTTTTAGGAAACGTGCACGAACACAAACACTTGCACACACACGCACGGCAGCCACGATGGGCCCCATGCGTGCACGCGAGCAGCAGCCCACTCAGCGCCCGCGCGCGCTGCGCGCTGCGCGTGCTGTGCGCGCTGTGCGCGCTGCGCGCTGCGCGCAGCCTGCTGGGCCTGGCCTTGCGCTGGGCCTGGCATGGCTGTTTGTGCGGCGCGCTTGGCTTTGCTGGGCGATGGCCTGGCTTCGTGCTGGGCCTTGTCCGGCAGGCCTCGTCCGATGCTTATTCGTACGATGCGCTTCCGATTAAATTTTCCGATTCCGGAATTCATTTCCGATACGAACAATATTTAATATTTCCGATTCCGGAATTAATTTCCGTTTCGAACAAATATTTAATATTTCCGTTTCCGGAATTATTTTCCGATTCCGGTAATATATCCGATTCTGACAATATTTCCGTTTCCGGCAATATTTCCGATTCTGGCAATATTTCCATTTCCGATAATATTTTCCGACACGTACCATGTTTCCGTTTCCGGCAACATCTACGACTTGGATAATATTTATATTTCCGATACGATCCATATTTCCGTTTCCGGCAATATCATCGTTTCCGGAGTATTCATTCCTTGCCTGTGACGATCTTAGCTCCCACTGAAACCAAGATCCGTCGGTTCCGAATATTCATAGATGGAGTATTTAATGCCATTAAATACTTGATCCGTTTACGTACTATTTGTGTGACCTTACGGGTTCAGTCAAGAGTAAGCTGTGGATTAATATCATTAATTCCACTTGAACTGAAGCGGCCTCTAGCTAGGCATTCAGCTCACTTGATCTCACTGAATTATTAACTTGTTAATTAATACTGAACCGCATTTATTAGACTTAACATAGAATGCATACTTGGACCAAGGGCATTATTTCCTTCAAACCTTGTGCGACGACGACGACAAGATCGAGAATGAATCGGCAACGAGGTAATTCTTCCATATCTCTCCTCCATTGTCCTTCATCTTCTGGTTTTAGGTTTTTGTTTGATATTTTCGATTTTCCTAGCATAGAGGTGGCGCCGGTGATTCGCCTTGTCGCATTAGCCGTCAGAGATGGGAGGAGAGCGGAATGGAACGGAGGACTGAACGGCGGTGGCGACTGAAGCACTACTTTCATCTTCTGATTTTAGGTTTTTTAATTTTCAGCTTTTTGTTTAATTTTAGAAATTAGGTTTTAAAAATTTTCGATTTCCTTTTTTTACTTTTGTAGATCTCATATGAGGTGGCGGTGAGGCACTACTTTCGCCATCGATGATGGAGCAAAGAGGCGAGATTGTGGTGGCGCCGAGTATGGTGGTTGTGTGCGGTGATGTTAGTATTGTTGGATCTTAGGTGGCAGCGGATGGTGTTGCTGGTGTTGTCGGTGCTGTGTTTGTGGTGAGATGTCCAGTAGACGATGTGGTGCTTGGCTGGTCCCTGGGTCGTGGCTTACTGTTAAATGTTGTTGGTGGTGTTTTGTTTTAGTTTAAAATTGTATTGGTTTAGTTACATTTTTGTTATATTTAATAATAAAATGAAATGGTTTAGTTCAATTTGTTTTCAATTTTTGTGATATTTAGTAATAAAATGAAATGGTTTAGTTCAATTTGTTTTCAATTCCTGTTTTAGTTATATATTTTTTGTATTTAGTTAAGAAATAAAACGGTTTAGTTGAATTTTTATTCATTTAAGTGGATTATTGTTTTAGTTAAGAATTTTATTGTTTTAGGTATGTTTTAATTATATTTAGTTATAAAATAAAATGGGTTAGTTGCTCTTTTTTTTCAATTATTACTTTAGTTATATTTTTTTTGTATTTCGTTAAGAAATAAATAGTTTTAGTTATTTATTATTTTCAATTAGTTTTGAGATTGAAATGGTTAGTTAATCAATAAAACCAATTAGTCGAGGAATAGATTCAATTAGTTAAGGAATAGATTCAATTAGTTAAGCAATAAAAATAATTAGTAAAACACTGAAACTAATTGGTTTATAGATTTTTAAAAAAAAAATTGTTAAGCCTAAAATTCAATTAGTTATTCACTTGAACTAATTAGTTAAGCAATTGAACCAATTAGTTAAGCAATTGAACCAATTAGTTAAGATTGAAATTCAATTAGTTAAGGTTGAGATTCAATCAATTAAGCAATCGAACTAATTAGTTAAGCATTTGAACCAATTAGTTAAGCACTTGAATTAATTAGTTAATCAATCGAACTAATTAGTTAATCATTTGAACCAATTAGTTAAGCAATGAAACCAATTAGTTAAGCACTTGAATTAATTAGTTAAGCAATCGAACTAATTAGTTAAAGTAATGGAACTAATTAGTTAAGCCTAGAATTCAATTAGTTAAGCCTAAAATTCAATTAGTTAATCCCAAAATTCAATTATTTAAGTTTTGGAACCAATTAGTTAAGCAATGAAATCAATTAGTTAAGCATTGTAATTAATTAGTGAAACGTTGAAAATCAATTAGTTAAACATTTGAACCAATTAGTTAAGCAATCGAACTAATTAGTTAAGAATTTGAACCAATTAGTTAAGCAATGAAACCAATTAGTTAAGCAATCGAACTAATTAGTTAAGCATTTGAACCAATTAGTTAAGCATTTGAACCAATTAGTTAAGCAATAAAAATAATTAGTAAAACACTGAAACTAATTGGTTTATAGATTTTTTTTTAAAAAAAATTGTTAAGCCTAAAATTCAATTAGTTATTCACTTGAACTAATTAGTTAAGCAATTGAACCAATTAGTTAAGAAATTGAACCAATTAGTTAAGATTGAAATTCAATTAGTTAAGGTTGAGATTCAATCAATTAAGCAATCGAACTAATTAGTTAAGCATTTGAACCAATTAGTTAAGCACTTGAATTAATTAGTTAATCAATCGAACTAATTAGTTAATCATTTGAACCAATTAGTTAAGCAATGAAACCAATTAGTTAAGCACTTGAATTAATTAGTTAAGCAATCGAACTAATTAGTTAAAGCAGTGGAACTAATTAGTTAAGCCTAGAATTCAATTAGTTAAGCCTAAAATTCAATTAGTTAATCCCAAAATTCAATTAGTTAAGTTTTGGAACCAATTAGTTAAGCAATGAAATCAATTAGTTAAGCATTGTAATTAATTAGTGAAACGTTGAAATTCAATTAGTTAAACATTTGAACCAATTAGTTAAGCAATCGAACTAATTAGTTAAGCATTTGAACCAATTAGTTAAGCAATGAAACCAATTAGTTAAGCAATCGAACTAATTAGTTAAGCATTTGAACCAATTAGTTAAGCACTCGAACTAATTAGTTAAGCATTTGAACCAAGTAGTTAAGCAATAGAATCAATTAGTTAAGCATTGTAACTAATTAGTTAAACATTAGAACCGATTAGTTGATCAATGGAATCAATTAGTTAAACACTGAATCCAACTAGTTAAGTAATGAAACCAATTAGTTAAGCATTGAAACTAATTAGTTATGCCATGAAACCAATTAGTTAAGCAATGAAACCAATTAGTTAAGCAATGCAACCAATTAGTTAAACATAGAAACCAAATAGTTAAGCAATAGAATCAATTAGTTAAGCATTGTAACTAATTAGTTAAGCAATGGAACTAATTAGTTAAACATTAGAATCGATTAGTTAAGCAATGTAACTAATAAGTTTACAGATTCAAAGAAAGTATTTGTTAAACCTCAAATTCCATTAGTTTAGCCATGGAACCATTAAGTTAAGCTTGAAATTTAATTAGTTAACCAACGAAACCAATTAGTTAAGCAACGAAACCAACTAGTTAAGCAACGAAACCAACTAGTTAAGGAATGGAAACAATTAGTTATGATTTCAGAAGTTTTAGTTACGTGTTTCTAAGTTAAAACAAATCAAATCTTAACTAAAAGCTTTCCTCAAAAAAAAAAACCTTAACTAAAAGCAAATTTAATACTCCGTACTTCATAGTAACTAAATCATAATTGTTCTTAACTAAAACAATATTATTATTAACTTAATGTAAGAAAATTATAACTAAAACAAAAATGACTTCAATGCAAAACAATGTAACTCAGGTACGGAGTATTTTATTTCATAACTAAATATAACAAAAGTTAAACTAAAAATAACTTACTCTTAACTAAAACCAACTTAATCATTACAAAAATAAATCAATAAGTACACTTAACAATACAAATCAATTCCTAGAATGCTCTCAATCTCTAAGACCAAAAAATGCCATCCCCCCATCAACTGTAGATAATCCTCTACCAATGATGTGTTGAAGGCATCACAGCCAAGCAAGCCTATGACAAGTCCTAGTCCTAAAAATCATACTTCTCTTGGAAAGGCATCACAACCAAGCAAGCCTGTGACAACCTACTTTCCCATGGTTTGCTAGCCATCCAACGATCCAACCAACTCCAACCAAAGATGTTCTTATCAAGTTCTAGAGGCCGAGTAGTGGTAAATGGTTTGTTCTTCCCAGGGTTTAAATTGGGGCTGCCTCTGAATTGCTGCAATAGCAAATTTAATGATCAAATAAACTGTAGTACAAGAAATTTCTGCAGGACAATGCATATCTGAGTAAGCTGATAGTTTACATGTTGAGTGGTGGCGTATGAAACTGCCCTCTGTCTCTTTATAGCTGCTACTTGCCTTGACTGCAGCTTTGTCGTGATTTTGTCAACGCTTCATCTACTGTCACACCATCGTTCCTATAGATTGAAAACAATAAGGACTATGAAAGATACGGACACATAAAAACATGCTTATGAAAGACTCTAGCAACCAACAGGCATTAGATGTTAAAAACTTAAGCATTAGACTTTGTTATTCATTGTACCTCAGCTTCTTTAACAGGATCAACTTGAAGATTATTGACTGATCTCGATTCATCCCGTCCTTCCAAAGCCATCCTCACGCGTTGAGCCTTAACAAGCCCTTGGGCTCTAACCAGTAGAGGAAGCTACCACAGTGCAGGTCTTATTCCTGCGTGTTACTCATACATAGAAAAGAACAAGATTTAAGCAACCCAAAGAGGGCATATGCCATTCACATGTTGTCGCGTAAAGGCACATGTCCCGCAAGCAACCACAGGGCAAAGAAAATCTTATGCTATTATGAATAATTCAGTAAGGAATGTGATTACACTATTATATTTACTTTTCTTGCTTGAAGAGTTGAAGGTACCACGGTTTTACAGTACCTTCATGTATTAGTTCTCTTTGTTTTAAAGATTACATACTTCTCTTTGTCTATGTCTATTAAGCATACATCTCACTTTTACCTTCTTGCTAGGCAACCTTAGTTCTAGACTCATAGGCTACTGTTGTCTGCTACTCCAAACTTACATTTTATCCTTTTAAGTTATTTTAGACTAAAATCTATCCACAACTCCCACAAAGCTTAACTAAACAAAGCAAATTCTTAACTAAATATGACCATGGATTAACTAATTCATACTGAAAACTAAACACCACAAAAACATAACTAAATATGAGAAATTGTTAACTAATTCGTACTGAAAACTAAACACCACAAAAACATAACTAAATGTGAGAAATTATTAACTATTAACTAATTTAATTCATAACTAAGAATTCCACAAATCAAAACTAAAATTAAGAAGAGCTAACTAAAATGTAAATTTAATCAATAATTTCATGCACATTCGAATGAATAATTTCAACTACATCAGCGTAATTAAGAGACCTAAGATACATACGAAGAAACCGAAACCCTAGATCTGCAATTTGAGTGCGAAATTGAATATGAAAAATATACTTACATAATCTCAAAGAAACGGAAACGGAAACGACGGATCTTCTTGACATCTCCGGTAGCTGGGAGGAGAGATCGCCGACAAATTGGCGAGTGTGAGGGCGGAAAGATCGATGTAGCAGCCGCACACCACTGTCGCACCTCCATCGTCTGATTTTCTTTGGCTTTTAAGCAGAGAAACGAGGAGAGGAGCTCCGTGGATTTCTGGTGCACAAATGGTGTTGTCTCCGGCAAAGAGAGATGAGTGCAGAGAGGAGAGGAGAAAATCTAGAACGGAGGAAACGAAGAGGAGGGAGAAAGGTTGAGTCGCTGCAGGAGAGGAATGAGAGGAGAGAGAAAATAAAAGGATTTATACTGCGCGTGAACTCACGCGCGCGTGGGCAAACAAATGGTCTGACAGACGCGTGAGCATCAGGCCGTCTGACAGGAAAGTAGCTGAAAAAACTAAATGTCTTCTATCTTTTCATCTTCAAATATTTTCCCTTATGTGTGCATGATTCTCAATATCAACTTGATCTTCGTTTTCTATCAGATCTAATCCATCATCTTGATCCTATAAGAAACATAAAATTAGTAATATTAAATATCCATAACAAAAGAAAGCACAACAAAAAATCTTAAAGTAATGACTAAACTAGTAAATGGTAGACTAAACCACATATAACCGGTTGATCATGAACTTGTATAACCACAAAAAACGAGTAATTAAGGGTCGAGTAGAAAAGATAAACCCAATGTCCTCGACGTGCTTTCCAACTTTTCATGGCTATCTTTTCTGAGCTCACAAGAATCAATGTACGGAGTAATCCCATAATATCTAAATAAAAGACACATGCTTCTTCTAACATGCATTAGGAAGAATTATTCTTGTCAGTTTCTTAGACCCTAAATTTCTACTTGAATCTTTATTTTTCTAATTGTTAACTACATACTATGAAGCAAGACTGTTTTCGACAGTAAATGAGTACTAACAGCTTTTTAGTTGAGGAGTAAAAGTATTCGTAGAATGAGTTTAAAACTGTTTTTGACAGTAAATGAGTTAAAACCATATCAATCAGCATATTTGCGGGTCCGGAAAGAAATAGGCTGGTAGAGAATATATGGTACCGATATCATTTCCTAAAACATCTGTACGCAATAAATTCAATGGTGGGAATTATTATACAACAATTGTATTATGAGAAACTCCTGTCAACAATAAGTCTCAGTGCTACTAGTCTACTACTAGCAAGTAGCAAACCTTGGTCTCTGTTTCATACCTAACTCTTTTTCTTCAATGGGTAAAGGTCGGGGTTAAGAAAGGAATTCTCCGATTAGAAAACCATAAGCATGAGGACCATCTATTAGGTTAACAATAAACGAGAAGTTGGGAAACATATAAAGAATTCATCCTGGTATACAGAATAATGCAGATCTCGATAATCAGAAGATTGTAGCTCTGTAAATTCACACATTTAACATCAACATAACACTGGTCTATTTTCTCTATGGTTATATGTTATATCTCCTATTCCTGCTCCTATCCATAACTACCGATCTGCTAGCGTACTTCCCTTCAAAAGTTTCCTGGTATGAAGTTGCATGGAGCTAACTACAGTTGTGTCACTGTGTGGGTCTGAATGAGACTGCTCGGGAGTGGGAAGTGGATTCATACAGGACTATGTACTTCTTGCAGGGAGAAAATGCTATAAGTTAAATGGGAGAATTATTCCAGCTGACAAACTGCAATTGTAGAAGCTTCTAATATGCACAGAACGAATGCAGAAGAACTGTAAGCACTTCAGTAAGTGATGTCCAGGTTGAGGGTTCGCGTCTCAGGTGAACTAAATGGGTTAGCTCCAACTCAAAAGGAGGAGACTAGTCAATAGTCAATGTCACGACACTACTCAAGAGTCGCATTTTAATTAATTCGCCCTGTAGCTGCTGTTTCTTGGGGCATAGTGGGGATTCTATCTACCTACGTAAATAGTGAGCTGGGTTAGCACCTTGATGATGTTACTGAGAGATTAATGTGGTAAGAAGGTATTTTAAGGGGTTTCTGCATTGCCCAAGAAAGCTTTATCAACCATCTAAAAACTGTTCAAATTCTTCAAATATAATTCAAGTTTTGAACGGTCATGGGCTAGGAAAAACAAATCAAAAAACCATTGGATGGAAAGAGTAAATGAAGAAATCTTACAAGATAAAAGTACCTTATTAATAAAGGACTCACAAACCTAAATCAGGTGAAGCATGTGATCAGTCGGATTCAATTTCCATCCAGGTTTCATGGGACAAATCCAAATAAATCTTGAACATCTGGACTTCTTAAATTCAACAGTGAGGAAAACATCTAACCAAAAGAATACTGCATATTTTACGCACCTTCGTTTTCCTACAGAGATTTGGATCAGAAAACCAGGTTTCATCAACAACCACTTCCGGAGTTTGAGGTTTTCCATTGTATACAACTGCTGCAATTGAAGATGTCAGCACCACTCTTTTTATTGATGGGACTTTTGCACAGGCATTGAGAACAATAAATGTTCCCTTCAAAGCAGGATCAAGCAATTCAACCTGATATGAAGAAGTCGAGAAAATAGGTCAAGAAGGAAAGAATCAGGCTGCATAACAACAAAGGCAAGCACAGGCTGCATAACAACAAAGGCAAGCATTTTTTACTACAGGTCCAAGAAAATTACGCACCTTTGTTTTCCTACAGAGATTTGGATCAGAAAACCAGGTTTCATCAACAACCACTTCCGGAGTTTGAGGTTTTCCATTGTATACAACTGCTGCAATTGAAGATGTCAGCACTAAGCCAATACCTCATCGGTATTAGTTATTACTTCATTGTAGTGCTCTAAATTTGACTCCCCTAAACTCTATATTTTTCTGCTAGATTATCAATAATACGAAGTATTAGGCAAATGAACAATTATTGTCAGACTTCTGAATACTAACGATTTAATAGAAAAAAACTTATGTGATGAATAAAGTTTCTATCCAACTCAAAATTACTAGACAACAAGCAGTCAGACAATCATACAAAGAGCTGTAAAGGACCAACATCGAGTTGTAACATACGCTGAGAGCTCTAAGTTATGCATGACACAGAAGAACTATGAAGCAGCAAGGCAATGAATCAAAGTCAAATATCTAGCACTGACATGCTTCAGTAGCCACCATCTTTCCACACTAGATGGTTTAGCGCTCACGCTTAATGAATTGTCTTCAGGTGAAATAACTAAAGGAGGCTCATTGCTGCAATAGCCCAGCCATACAAGAATTCACAAGATAAGATATTTGAAAAGAAAAATAAGTTATCCGCAGGCATATACATGCAGTGAGATTTTTCTGTTGACCGGGTCTATCCTATATGACTAATGACACGCTTCACATGCGTGAATTTTTCTGTTGTCCGGGTCTTAACTTTATAAGGCGTATTCAGAATTTACCAGTAACTCCATCAATCTTTCGCAAATCCACGAAGTTGAGATTCCATGCCATGTTGTGCCTGCAAAAAGTTCTGTTTAGTCATCCCTAAAGTTAATAGTGCACCATTAGTTTTCGATAATCTAGTAAAAGTTAATTGCAACAATTTCAAGAAGGAAACAACGGTGATAACAAATGTTATATGAACAAAATAGAGATCAAAACAATAGATACAAAACAAAGTAACTGATTGCATTTAGTCTGTCAAATGTACAAGGCAAGTACATCAAACTATTTATCTGAACTTAAGCTGCAAGACAAAAACTGAATGCGCCATAGTTAATGGAGGGGGTTCAGGAGATGCAGAGGACCTTTGTTATAGGAATCATTCAAGATTCAACTGAAAATTCAACTAAAGCAATAACAAAATAATTGTATATCATATATGATTAATTCCATGTTTCACATACGTGAAGGCTTCACTTCTCTAGGATTTAGCTTTATACTCGTTCAGAATTAGACAGCCAGTAACTCCCCTATTTTCGGTCTTCACAAATCCGCAAAGTTCAGATTCCATGTCAGGTTGTGCCTGCAGAATGATATGTGCAGTCAAGCCTTGAATTCGAAGTGCTTCATTAATTCTCAGTAACTGGTAGATATGTATTCATCCTTTCAAAGTGACATATAAACCTCAAAAGTAGCATATTCCTCTTCAGATTCTCAGGGACCTTGCCAAATAGGAAGCTAACATTATTTAAACATCATAGATTCTTTATATCATTACTATGTAATTTACAGAAGAACAAATATCCTGATAAGTGATAAGTCTTGAGGAAGCTAGTTACATGACAGCAGTCAGACATAGAGAAATTATCCAGTATACAGAAATGGTGATGAAGATTGGCATTGTAACATAAACCACATAATCACACATAATACCTACAGTAATCTCAAAGATAGTGACTGGTGAATGATATTGGCAAGAGCTAAAGCTAGTATGGCATGTCAAAAGACCGAATAAAAACTTGACCATGTTGCCTCAAGTCAGCAGAAGGAGACATTGACATTGGCCAAGGCTCATTCAGTAAAAGGAATGCAAAAAAAACAACTTGAACAGCTGTACAAACTATCATAACACAACTTTCAGTATCAGCAAACTTTTTCAAGAGAAATCATCTTATAACAGAAGAGTGAGCTCATAAGGAAGCACAGTTTATTACCTTAGCAGTACCATGGCCAAAAACAAGAATCAAGTATAGCGTCTCAAAGATAACAGATGAGTCCACATGCTCATAGTTATAAAGCTTCCTTTAGAAACGCATGTGTGCAAGCCGTCGTTTCTGCATAGTGAAGTCATTCAACTCTAGCCCCAGTCTGATTTCCTCCAAAACCTGAAATCCAAACACCAAACATCACAAAACTCACTAGAAGACACATCTGGCACAATAATACAATTCTATACAAAGAAGACGACACTATCAGACTATATATGCAAAGAAGACGACTCTTTAGACTATTAGGAACAAGCCAAAGAGTACATGACCACTATAGTCGATGACTTCTTAGAAGGGAGGCCTGAAGACCATATTATACATATGACTCGATTTCTTCGAAGGGAATGGCATCCAAGAAATTATGTTCCTAATCCACAAATACTTAACCTACCACTGCAACAAGCAAAACCATATATATTATACATATGACTCAAATCATTCATAAACACTAATAACGAAAGCAGTCGTTTTGCTGAATAAATAATAGAAATCAGACTCAACCGACAACAAAGATCCATCTAAATCCAGAGTTTTGCGAAGTACACTAGTGATCTAACTATAAGTCTATAACTACATTGCAAAATGGACTAAAGATTCATATAAATCATTAATTTCTAATAAAATCCAGACATCAACTTTTTAAATCATATTCCTTGCGTGTATAGACTAAATACCTAAACACCATTTAATTAACTTATTACTGAATTATTTTTGTAACTTAAACTACTATTTACATATATACTGTGTATAAAAAACTAAATCAGATATCATGTCTTGAAACATCACAGCATAACAGTGATCCAAAAGGCAAAAGACATGTAAAATTAAGCAAACACATTCAAACTCAAATCAAATCAGCACATCTTGGATCCAAAACCAAAAATTCAAATTAAAGTCAATCCTTATATACACAATAAGGAGAATAAGATGAAGGAGCATCAGCAATAAGGAGAATCACTGCTCTATTGCTCTATTATGGCATCCTTTACGCCAAATAATCAATCAAATTCAATACCATAAAATTCCACTAAATTCTAAATCATCAACTACAATTGGAATTATAGGCACAAAACTTAAAAATCAAACCAATTATACAAAATAAAATTAAAATAACTGATAAACAACACAAATATTAGGGCGGAATTCAGTTCTTAACCAATTAAAGAGAAAGAGGTGCGGTGGTTGATGGAGGCGGCATAGGCGGTGGTAGGTTGAGTGAGAGAAGTGGGAGCAATTACGAATTAAGAACGGCGAGTGAGGTAGCAAAGGTACGAAGAAGATGGAGGGGAAATGAGAGGGAGTTTTTCCCTAGATAATGGAGGCAAAGAGATGGATGAGGCGTTCCCTTTCTTTTTCTTTTCACTTTCTTCTAATTTATTTTTATTTTTAAAAAAACAATTAAGATAGAATATTTTTTTCAGTTTTTTGGTCTCTGGCGATTTCAAAAATTTGAGGAAAAATAAAAACCAAATTCTAATTTTCTTTTTGGCGGCAAGTACTTAATTTTTCTATCAATATGGAATTTTTGGGATTAGCCCTGTTTTCATTGCAAATATTTAATTTTCCTTTTAAAAAATAAGGTAACACTTTTTAATGTTACTATAAAATGTTACCTATTTTACAAGTGTTACCATAAATTGTTACCTATTTTAAAAGTGTTACCATAAAGTGTTACCTATTTTAAAAGTGTTACCATAAAATGTTACCTAAATTAAAAGTGTTACCTTGAGTGTTACATTATAGAAAAACTGTTACCAAAGTGTTACTTAAATATCTAGTGATTTTGCATTTCAAAAAGTGTTACCAACACGTGTTACATAAGCTCAATTATGTACTAGTGACTTGAGAAAATATGGATATATTTATTCAAAGTGAAATACATGAATGCTTCAATGCCTATTCACAAAAGAACATAATTTAAAATCACACTACCTCAAAAAACTTAAAAGAGACCTCATGAGAGGTGGTCTTAGAATCACATGTTTCTTAGGTTAAGAAACCACCTTGTTCGAGGGGTTTATTTGTTAAAAATAAGAAACTACCTATGGTAGAAAGGTGGTTATTTATATATAAAAAGTATTATTTAATTAACCTATATAAGGAACCACTTATTCCAGAAAAGTGGTTTCTTTATAAAATTAAAAAGACCACCTCCGATCGAAAAGGGGTCTCTTTAATTTTTTTAAGAAACCAACTTTCCAGAAGAGAGGTTTCTTAAGTTTTTTTTTTGCATTGCACGTACATAATGTGGGTACGACCTTTTTTTTTCCCACCTAATAGTACTATACCAAAATAATCCAAATCTTTCATTAATCCCAAAAAAATATATTACAAAAAATGTTAACGTCTAAAGGATGTTTCGTCCCATAATCTTTTACGTAAAGAAATACAAAGTTCTAAAATCAAAATAAAATTATAAATCACCTACGTCATATTATCGTCTTCATAATCCATACTATATTCAGATTCCTCATCAATTTCATTATGCTCGGACACATAGGTAACCCATAAGTCTCTCAACTCATCAATTTTCGCTTGAGAATAAGTAGTAGGTACTCCACTATAATACTACAAAGACAAAAAAAATTATTAAAAATCAATATTATAAAATGTGACCAAATGAAAATATATCAGTTTTTTATTTATATAAAGCCATACAATATAGGAAAAATTAACAACAAAAAAAGTTCCAACTATGGGAGGTCTTCCCTAAAATGAATCAGTCAAGTACAACAAAACCAGCAATGGTTTCAGTTTTCCTGTCTTCCCTAAATTTAATCAGCCAAGTTCATCAGAAAGACTTACCAACCACTCTTTCTCTGATCATCATCCTAAAAATAAACTCTTTTTAATTATCTTGATAGCAACATCTGATCTTCACCAATTCCCATGATAAACAGTCCCATAAGTATCATATCCTATTTCTCTCAATTCTTCAAATCCGCATCCTTGATGATATGTGTATCAGCTATAATATGTCAATTAAACAGTTTACAAAAGTAAACCGGCTTTAAATTCTATATACCCAGCTTCCTGACAATAAATATAGGTGAGCAGGTAACACATGAAGAGGCAGAAACACATGCATGCATGTACCCTAGTTTATATGCATTTAGGGCATGATTGGATTGAGGGTAATGCATTAAGTGGGTTACTAAAAAAATAAGGTAATTGAAGGTGATTTTTATGAGGGGATGAAGTGGTGGCAAAAAAAATAAGCTAGTGTTGGCAAGAAGAAAATAAAAGGAAAGGGGGAACAAATACCATTATTATGGGGGAATAGTTACCCACCATCCCACTAAGGTGATTATTACCCTCATTTTGGGGGTAATAACTTTCCCCTTCCTCCCTTCTCCTCACAACACCACCACTACCACAACTTCTCATCACAATACCACCACACCACCCTTCTTGCAACCACCTCAATTCACCTTCATTGTCCTTTTATTAAGGTGGTTTGACGTTTATTACCCCCGTAATCCATTACACCCAATCCAAGCATTCCCTTAAAAAGAAAATAAAGAGAAACCATTTTTCCACAAGATCTCATTTCCAGAAAAGGTTGGATTTCCCATGATGAAAAGTCCCAGAAGTACAAATGGTAAAATGGCTTCCAAATAATATCTTGTTGAAAATATAACATCAACAAGGAAATAACAAGTTGAGAGAAAGCAAAAATGTGGAGCACCTGCAATCCATAGAGGCTAGCTTCAATTTCAGCCATCACAACACAATGAGAGAGTCATCCTTACATAAGCCAACATCTTTAGAATCCTATGCAGACTGCAGAAAAATAATTCAGTCAACTCCATACAAACAAATAGGATAACTAGAAACGACCAACTATACGACATTTTATTACCTCAGTCAATTTCTGAGCCATTCCCATTTCCATCAGCCTCACTAGGATATTCAGAACATACATTAGAGAAAATTCCCACTACACGAGGAGTAACTACAGTGGGAAAAACAACTGTTTCGGGCCTAAAATTGCACATATCTTCAATAACAAGCAGGGGTTCATGGTAGTTTTGATTGTGCATGTTCAAGGTTTCGAAAGCATTAGCCACCGTCACAACACCATTTCCATCTCTGCGTTCCAGCTTCTCGGTCTTCTCACTTGGAAGATTAAAGTTGTTGTCAGACCCATAAAAATTCTCCCCTCCATATGCAGAAGCTTTTGTTGAATTCTTATGGAATTGATAGCCAATATAATATTATCAACTACAGATGGGGAAGCAACAGCCTTCAGAGACAGAAAAGAATAATCTATCATACCAGAAAGAAGATCAACCTCTCAATTATAGCCATTTGACTGCAATATAGTGCTCAGAAATCTACCTAAAGCTTCATCAGTAATTTCTCCACTGAAATTATGATGATGAGCCTCACCATCTTCATGGATCTCGACAATAACAGATAAGTTTATTTCCAGTTGATAGTCACGCATAACTCGAGGACAAGAGAAGGACGAACAGAGATTATACATAATTAAACATCTTCTATCTGCATTCTACTTGAATTCTGCATATTAGTCATGCACACCTCGAGGAAAAATGTAGGGCTAACAGAGTTTCATTCTTATGTATTTTGCATTCATTTTGTATCTCCTTATAGAATGAACCTCTATTTTGCCGACAAAGACTGCAACACAATCAAGATCCATCCATCAATCCATCCATAATAATGTGAACCACTCTTAAACATTTGTTTCAGATCATAAATACTACTCTAAAAAAGCATAGGTTATAGTAAGTCTATTCACCATCCTCTAAAACTCAAATTAAATAACAAATGAACCCATTGTTATATAATTTCAACGAACAAGAAGTTGAATGGGTTTGGAAAAGTGTAAAAATATAGTAGTTTCCCATTTCAAAGACTTCCCTATGACAACTTACCCCTTTCTTAACCCACCCAACTTTATCAACCAACATAATTTCCTCTGTCATGTTTATAACAAGCAGATAATAATCAAAATATATCTGTTGTTTCTGTAATATAACCAATAGGGGGTGTTTGTTTTTGTATGATCCCTACGGGTTTTGAGATTTTGAATTTCGAAGGAGTCGCCACCAAACATTTTAAGGATCCAGTTTGGAAGGACCAAAATTGACTCTTGTGGATAAGGCATTGAATCTTAGAAACCGAATGGGTGAGATTCGGGCACGGGAACGAACCGCTTATTTGGCAAGCTTTTTCAAGTACATTCGAATACAAGATAAGGATCGTTTTCATGAAATCCTAATCATGACACTAAGTCGGTTGAATCATGCATTTAGAACATTGTATTTGCTACTTGTACGTGGTCACTTTGCTTTAAAGTTAATTAAATGAACCTAAGGCCGATTTGTCCAAAAATTATCTTTGTTAAGCGTGATGTAACCTTTGTATATTGTTGTATTTAACATGTTGGGTGATGAAAGCAATAAACATGTAAAGCATCATCACAAGATAGTAGGAATTATTGAAATGCGTACAAAACCACATCACCTTAAAAAAGGTGAGTAAAGAGTGCGGAATTGAAATTGCAAACATAAAGGTGCGATATTGAAAATGCGTTATTGAAAGTGCATTATTGAAATTGCGTTATTGAAAGTGATATTGAAAGTGCGATATTGAAAGTGCGATATTGAAATGACGATATTTAAATAACGATATTGAAATTGCATTATTGTACTTGAGATCCGAACGCCAAACAACTACTTAATAATAAGTGTGTTCGACACGGATTCAATTCTCTAAAAAGGCTTTGATTATTGAAATAGAAATTGAATATTGAACTTGAATATTGAAATTGAATATTGAAATTGAATATTGAAATTTGGAGACTTGGTTCTTAATGATTAGACCTTTTAATGTAACAGGGCCTCATCTTTAATGTGCTCCATAACTAGAAATTGATTCTAGTTTAAGGAGGAATTTCTCTTACTTAAACATCATTGAATATTGAAAATAGAACTTGTATTTGATCATAGAAAATTGAATGCTCACGTGTTCTAGTTTGGAAGAGGATTTTTCACTTTTCCAAACATCCTTGAACTTTGAGAAGATTTGTATTTTGTAAAATTATATGATTATTGTTGTAAAGGAGAAACCTTTGAAGTGTGAAAGTTCAACACTTTACTAATCATTTTCGAAAATAAAGCTTGAATCTTGCATGTTGATATTGAAGTGTACTTAGAAAATTATTTGGGAAGAGTTTCAAGAATGAAAATCTCCCCAAAGATGGCACTTTGGCTATGTTTCCTAGTTAATCATGAGCATGAACTCAAATGACAACATCCTTGGAATTGTATATTGAATTTTAGAAATGTAGAAGAGTAGAAAACATCATCTTGATTTGATTAGGGATTCGAAATTACCTGTTTAGGATTAGGCTAGTTTTCCGATTAGTGCTCCCAATTGCTTAAATATTTTAGAAATTGTAGTGGAAATTGTAGATTTGGAAACTTGAATTTTGTATTGGAATTTGAGAGGAAAATTTGAGATTACGGCGTTGTATTGAAAATTTGCCTCCATTTGGTGTGGAAATGAGGGTTTATATAGGAGATTAGGCGGCTAAACGCCAAGACACGCCAGGGCCCAGCGCAGGTGACGTGTCCCAAGTTTCGCCAAAAAAGGTCGATGACATCGTCCTTTGGTTTATCTTGTAGTCTTGTACCTTTGTACGATTTTGGCACGTAGTTCTGCTTGAAGGTTAAGCTTGGGTTTGCGTAAAAAAACACTCTTTTTTTTGAATTTGGGTTTCGTGATTGGACTCGGTTTTACGGGACGGGGCCCGGCATGCTCGGTTTTGTGGGTCGGCGCCCGATTTTGGATTGCTTAATGGCATTTTGACTGGAAATGACCTTGTAAAACCAATGGGGAGGTCCATTGGGTGAGATTGTGTTTGGATTTTGAATTTGATTTTTGGAGATTGAATTTTGTACCAAGTTCCGAAATGGGAACGGGCTCGTGAGTCGGACTTTGAATATTGGATTTTGGAATATATCTTAGCAATTGGAACGTCCGCACGGAGTTGCACTAACCACTTAGCAAGGATAATGGTCTCGTCATCATCCCATTAGGGGAGACACAAATTAGGTGTCTACATAACCATGAAGAATTCTTTACAAAATATGTAACCATTTGACAACATAAACTAGCTTGACTCACCGGAACACCAAAATGTTAAACAGGTGGAATTAGATGAGAAAACTCGTGAAGTAAAATACGGAGTACCAATTATTAGAACCCAAATCAGGGGAACAGGAATTACCGGATCAACGCATAAAAAATCAACAAGAACTATCTATGGATTCACATGATATGATAAATTATCATCAATTCTTTCCACAATTTTAACAGTTTGTTATACCCATTTCTGCTTTCCCTCGACTTTATGCATATTCTTTTACACTATGGTTCTCTCATTAGGATAATTATACTGTATATGTTGAAAATTCTTCGTGCCAAATACTGTAAAATTATATTCTACCACAAATATCAACACAGACATTGATTACGACAAGACAACAAAAGCTATAGAGAAACAAATCCATTACTATCCAGGCTAATACTACTCATAGCCCTAACAACATCCAGGATGACAAACTTTACGCCCACTTTGTACAAGGATTTTTCAAGTGTATCATTGAAACGAGTCTTTGGACCTAGACACAAGGTTGTTTAATATTATATCTTCAACTACTTTCACAACTGAACATGCCAAAAATCCTTATAGCTATACCAAATACCAAAACCCTTAAGGTGGAGGTTGAGTTAGAAACTGATGAAAGTGCATTTGGAGTAGATATTTCTCAACCCGAACAAAAGATATGGGCACTGTCAGAAGATTTGAGAATCACAAATGGGAGACTTCAAGATTTAGACAAAGAGATGGTGCATTAAGAAAAGAAAATAGGGATTCCTTTGACAATATACGGAAATTAAAGGATCACCTTAAAATGGCTCGGAAGGAAGTTGTTACATGGAAAGCGAGGATTAAATCTAAATTGTTATTCTCTAGAATCTCAGCATGTTGCCTGGGGAAAAAATTTAAATAATGAAATTGAACATCTGAAAGGAGATATTACTGAAAAAGACACATAGGCTATAAATTTTGGAAAGTGACCTCGATGCATTCAAGCTAAAATATGAAAACCTATCAAGTGAAAAAGATAAGATCAATAATGAATTAAGTGCAAGAAATGACAGAGTTGCTAAAATTGAAAAGCATCTGCAACTGTTCGTTTCTGGAAACGACGAGGCAAGTAAAGTGGTGCAGGAATTAAGGTACGAGATGAGGAACTTAGAGAAGAGGTTAAGAGACATAAAGTCTTGGCGTTGGAAGCCGCTGAAGGAAAAAGGGAGGCAATTAGGCAGTTATGTTTCTCCCTCAAGCATTACAGGAATAATTATCAGCAGCTTCGACAAGCTTTCAAAGCGCACAAGAAGCTTCAAGTTTATGATACCTAATAATCTTTTCTTTTCTGGATAGTGATATCAAAACCTCATTTTTCCGGAGGTTTCGAAGATCTATATGATGAATCTCCATTTTTTCATTGAGTCATGTATATATGTCATTAATGTCCAACATAGAATCAAAATACAGAAGTGTGTCCCAAACAAAAAGTGAGTTAGTTTGGTCTCATGGCATTTGGATGATCTGGAATTCACAATTTCTAAGAATATTACTCTATTTTGTGACAACAAATCAACATTATCTATTTGCCATAATCCTGATTGTAATGAGAGGACAAACCACCTTAAAGTGGATACACACATACACAAGTCATGACAAGGGCATTGAATATTCTTGTTAGTACTTTTTTATTTCATATATAGTACATATAAGAGTTCTAGATGGCTGAAAGATATACAAAGTGGCCACTTTCTGCAAAACAGAAACGTATCTAAAGAGGGAATGCAAAACAGAAACTTGATGGCTAAAAGCGAATGCTAACACGCAGACATCTAGACTTGGCTTAAGTGCTCGTTCAAGGCTACATCATGGAACATCAATTGGCACTCAAACTTTGAGTTAAAAATACTACAAATCCCCAATCCTTATTCAGTTTTAAGAAACTAACTCACCGAAAATCATTTGCATTCATTATGAAATTTTAACCACAAAACAAAGAAAAACTATCATAACTTCACAAGTCTCTCTCTTAGCGTTACATATATATATGACACATTTCTAAGGAAATAAGAAGTATCAGACTATTAGAAATAAGGCAACAAGTACATCACCCCTATAGTTGATGATTTCTTAGAAGGGAATCCTAAAGACTACCAAACAATGAGGAGAAGAATCCAATTCAATCCCATCTAAGAAAATATTTGCTGCTCTACTACTATACTATGGCGTCACTTACCCCAAATAATCAATCAAATTTCATACCCTAAAATTCAATAATTATCAATTACAATTCAATTTATAACACAAAACATAAAACTCAACCAACTATGAAAATAAAATTAACAAATTAGATAAACAATACAAATATTAGGGAATATCAAACCATTCTCACCCATTAAAGAGAATAGAAGAGAAGAGCAATACTGAATTGCAGAGTTATAGTGGTTGATGGAGGCGGCGCAGCCGGTGGTGCGTTCAGTGCAGAGAAGCAACAACGTGTAGAAGAAGCATCGAGCGACAAGAACAACAAGAGTGCAAAGAAGTTGAAAGGAGGTAAATAAAGAGAGGATTTTTTTTCTTTGAGGAAGCGAGGAAAATTCACGATCGGTGTAAACTGCAGGAGTGCAGCTCTGCAGGACTGGAGGTCCTTTAATTTTCTTTTCATTTTTTTAATTTAGAAAAATAAAAAGAAGGAAGAAACCACTTTAAAGAATATGTTTCTTAGAGCAATCTCCAATTGTTACATATGGGAACTAGCTTGTAATTTTCATAAACTTTCTAGGTACTAGCCAACCATTGGAGTACATACGAACAATTAGCCAAGTTAAGCAAATTAGCTTGGGAAAAAAAGAACGAAAAAGAAAAAAAAATTATTTGATAAACATGTGAATTGTAATAAAAATAAATTAAAAAAAATGGTTTTAAAACTCAAGCAACTTGCTAACCATTGGAGCAAAATACACATGAAAAAATAGTTGCTTGAAAATCTGATGTGGCAAATGAAAGCAACTTACCAATTATCTTAATATTAAAGATGCTCTTACTATTTTTTTAAACGGTTTATTTTAAATGAAAAATAAGAAACCACTTAAATGAAAAAGTGGTTTCTTATGTGATACTCCCTCCGTTCCTAAATATGTGTCCAGTTCCTAAATATGGCGTTCCCTTTTATGTGTCCACTTCCCATTTTTGGACATAAAATCTTTCCGAATATACCCCTAAAGTTCTAAACAATTACAAACATTACCTAATTCTCCCAATTATTTAATTCGAAAAAATATTAAAATAATAAAAAAAATGAATTTTTTTTTTTAAAAAGGGGGAAGTCAGACATGGAGAGTTGGGGTTTTTATGGGGAACATTAATTGTCCCCCCATATAACCCCCACCCACCCCATTCTCACCCGTATTCCTCTCTCTCTCCTCTCATTTCTTCATCTTCCTTTCTCAAATATTCACTCTGTTTCTCTGGTTTCTCTCCTTCTCTCTCTAGAATTTGAAAAAATCTCTTGAGTTTTTTGGGTTTTCTGGGATTAAAACCTTAAAAAAAGTGGTTTCTCTTTTGATTTTGATGTTTTCTTGCTTAGATCTCTCTAAAAAATTGTTTGCATGTGCGTTTTTTGGGTTGTTTTCTGGCTTTTGTTTGGGTTTGGTTGAGTTTCTTTGTTTACTGGGTTTAGTTGGTTGAAGATCTAGGGTTTTTGGGTTACTTTTGTGATTTGAGTTTTCAAAAAAGTGTTTGCATGTGCGTTTTTTTGGGTTTTGATTGAGTTTCTGGTTTTTCTGGGTTGAAGATCTTGATTCTTTGGTTGAGTTTTTGGGTTTTTCTGGGTTTTTTTCGAATCTTGTTGAGTTTCTGGGTTTCTGGGTTGAAGATCTTGATCGATCTTTGAGTTTTTGCGTTTTTCTAGGTTTTGATTGATCTTGGTTGAGTTTCTGGGTTGAGTTTCTGGGTTTGGATTGATCTTGGTTGAGTTTCTGGGTTTTTTGGTTGCGTTTCGGGATTTTCTGATTATTTGATTGAGTTTCTGGGTTGAGTTTCTGGTTTGATGGGTTCCAAAAAAAACGGAGAGTTTTCATGGGTTTTCCTCTTCCGATGATAACGTCGGCAAGACGGAGTCATTTGAGTATCAGTGCACCGATGAGCACTGCGATCTTGGTGAGTATTGTGAAGGCGATCACAGCTATAGTGGTGAATATCTCAATTATTTACGCCAAAGATATAATTCTTTATGTGCTTCTCCTTCCACCGGATCTGAAAAAACGGTGGAGGGTAAACCGCCACCGCCACCGTCCCCTGGCGGATCTAAAACCCTAATTCCTGATGATGAAGTTGATCAACCTCCACCTAAGTCCCCTGATGGTGTGGATGTTGGGGGTCTGAAACCCTAATTGCTGACAAAGGGAAATGCGATCCCAATAACAGTGGCTCAAAATCTGATGGTGCATGTTCGAGGTCTTAGCTTTGTTGGTGTTGCATGTCTACAAGGGGCGGTTTTCTCTTCTTCCCTCTCTCTCTATTTATGGCTTTCCTTTTAGAATGCATGTTTAGCTGTTGATGATTGTAGGCCAGCAAGTGTGATCTCTTGCTGGCAAGGGTTGGATTTGTTGTTGTTGAAGGAGAATGTGTTGATGCATGTGGAGTTTGGAGGGTTTTATTGATTTTCAATCATTGTTTTTCGCCCCTGTTTGTTTGATGCATGAGAAATGATGTTTACTTGATGTTTACATGATGTTTACTTGATGAATTTGTCCCTATTTGATCTTGATGAAATGAACAAATGATGACAAATGTTAAATGGGTCCCTATTTGATCTTGATGAAATGAACTTGATGAAATGAAAAAATGATGATGACATGATAAATGACGAAATCATGAGATGAATTGATGAAATGAAATGATGATATGAAATTATGATATGAAATGATGAAATGAGTTGATGAATTTGTCCCTGTTTTAGCTTGTAAAAATGTCCCTGTTTGAGATTTACTTGATGAATTGGTCCCTTTTTGAGATTTTCTTGATGAATTTGTCCCTGATATGTTTGGTCTGTTGTGTTAACCATGAAGAAATGTCCCTGATGTGTTTGGTTTGTTGTGTTAACCACGAAGAAATGTCCCCTGTTTGACCCTGTTTGACCCTGTTTGACCATGTTGTGTTGATCGATGACGAGTCTTTCAATTTGCTGAGAAGCCAAGATAATGTGCTTCAATGAGGCTTGGGGACACCTGAGATCCTTAAACCGATTCCTAATTGTGTCCCCTGAATTTGTCCTTGTGTGTGATCAATGATGAGTCTTTCAATTGCTGATAAATAAATCCAATTAACTTCAAACACTCGTGCTGCCATTAGTATCAATTACGATGCTTCTCCGGCGCTAAGTGTTTGTAGTTTGGATTTGTGACTGTGATGCTTGGGGACATTCTGAGATCCTTTTGTGTCACAAACTGTGATTGAATATGTTTGACCATGTTTAACTGATTTGTTTAGGTTTTTTTATCTTTTGCCAGTCTTTATGTCTTAGGAAACGAATAGTTTCGTAACACATATAGACTGGCATTCATTTCTATGTTGATTCCTAATTGTGTGCCTTTAATTTGTCCTTGTGTGTGATCAATGATGAGTCTTTCAATTGCTGAGAAATAAATCCAATTAACTTCAAACACTCGTGCTGCCATTAGTATCAATTACGATGCTTTTCCGACGCTAAGTGTTTGTAGTTTGGATTTGTGACTGTGATGCTTGGGGACATTCTGAGATCCTTTTGTGTTACAAACTGTGATTGAATATGTTTGACCATGTTTAACTAATTTGTTTAGGTTTTCGATCTTTTGCCAGTTTTCATGTCTTAGGAAACGGATAGTTTCGTAACACATATAAACTGGCATTAGACCGGGAAACCTATTCATTTCTATGTTGATTCCCGATTGTGTCCCCTTTATTTGTCTTTGTGTGTGATCAATGATGAGTCTTTCATTTGCTGCCATTAATATCAATTACGATGCTTCTCCGGCACTAAGTGCTTGTTTCTTGGATTTGTGATTGTGATGCTTTGGGACATTTTGAGATCCTTTTGTGTATATGTCTACAACATTTGACTAAATGAAATTGCCATGTTGGTACCTAAAATTTTTTATGTTTGTTTGATATTACTACCTTTATTGGTTTTATGTGTGATCTATGATGAGACTTCTTTTGCTGAGGCTGAAACCCTGTTATTTTTCAATAATACTCGTGCACCATTAGCATCAATGATGATTTTCAGGAGCTAAGTATTATGGGAAAGGGTTCGGTCAATGATGCTTGGGGACAATCTGAGATCTTATGTTGTTTGATCTTCTGGTTGATATGTGAATGTGCATGTTAATGTATTTTTTAATGCAATGATATTACTTGAACCAAACCAAACCAATTTAACAAACTATTCATTCATTTCATTTCAAAATGTTACTTTGCTTACAAAATGTTTTGCATACATGTATTCCTTACATTCAAGCTTCCAAAAGTGACTACTTGTCCCCCAAAAATACATGTTCCCAAAACACAAAAGTGTTGTATCATTTGATCAACCCATGATCCTTAGTCCCCTTGATTCTCTGTTTGTTTCTGGCATGTCTTCCCAAACTTCCCATTCTTGACTTGATATGTTTGCTTGTGCATTTGAGCTCTCTGGAATGTCTTCCCATGCTTGATTGCCTCTGTTTTGTTGTGCATTTGAGCTCTCTGGAATGTCTTCCCATGCTTGATTGCCTCTGTTTTGTTGTGCATTTGAGCTCTCTGGAATGTCTGCCATTGCTGCCTCACTTGTAATTCTTTGTGCATTGTTGTCCTCTTGCGTATCTTGTGCATTTTCAGTGTGTTGCCCATTTTGTGTTCCATACAAGAAATCCCACCCATCATGTATTGCCCACATAGGTGCAATAACTTGAATTGGTAACTGTGAGGGGGTCGAAAAAGCGCGAGGCTAATGCGTGACCTCGTCCCTCGTGGGTGTGACGATTCTTTTTATTCAATCAAGTGTAATTGGATTTCCTGTGAGTTTACACCCAATTGACTAGTAATATAGGAGTCGCCATTCAGTTTTTAACGACAATGAGAAAAACTGACAAAACCCGGTTATCGTGACATAAAGGGAGTGCAATTATGTTTGACCACGACGGCCGTAGGTTCCCTTGTGATCCCTGGTGTGGGGATCTCTCAACATACACCCGCAAGGTAGAGATTGAGGGTTCGGGGGACTGTAACTACCGAGAGGAGTACTCGCTCTTCGATAACTCCAGAGGCAGGATATCCTTACTAGCTCAGCATAAATAATTGAAGGGACATGCGTTAACTATTAAACTAATCTGAGTTGATTTTAGCAATATGCAACATATAATACTAGATCGATCGCGATTATCTGATTTAAATAGCATTAAGGGACCTGGCATGATGATCCAATTTCCCAAAAATATTATATTTATTAAGCGTGATAGAACAATCAGATTTAGTTAGTTTAACAGTTCATAAAAAGGGCGAGGAAAGCAATTAAATCATAGAAAAGGGACACATTACGACGCACCCTTGAGAGGTGCGTCACGGTTCTCAGAAAACTAACCACTTTGACTTTGCTATTTCTCCTTTTTATTTAACGAATCTCAAATTATGGGACAGGATACGTTCTGTTCGATTTATGGATCGATTGCGACAGAACGCGTGAACAATTTCGCAGCGTTAGGCTTAGGCTAGGGGTTGGAGTCAATACTCAGAATATGAATTGTGTGTTCTGATTTCACGTCGAACTTGGGCTATATTTATAGAAAAGAGTTTGTGGAAAGATAGAATTGCAGAGCTCTAATCCACAAAGAATTTGGAAAAAAACACGTACCCAGGTAATTCCAGCACCCAGGCCTGGGCGCCGAAAATTTCGGCGCCCAGAGCCAGGCGTTGAAAATAGGGTCTGGGCTGTTTTCTTAGTCAGATTCGGATTCCTGAAATCCGTAGTGTTTGAGACTTAATCGAGTCTTTTAGTGCGTATCAATTTCATGACGGAATGCGTCTGGGCCCGTTACGAACTCTAGGCTCGTTAGGATTTTAATTAATACGTAACTCTTATTTCCGAATCATATTAGGAATAGGATTCTCGCAGTTTTTTATCTCATTTAGGATTTATGTTGGAGTGCAACACCTAATTCTGACAGGTTTCTATCTTTTATGACTTGCCACTTTTAGAAGCTACCCTTTACGACAGTTACTATTTTTAGCAGGTTTCCATAAATAGCAGGTTTCTATAAATAGCAGGTTTCGGGTGAAATGAAGAGGGGAATTGAGATTCGTTATTTTATAGGAGATGCGTTGTCAAGTGGAGATTTATATTTTCATCATCGAACCTTCCCTTTCGGGAATGGGGACAAAAGTAGGTGTCTACAATTAGCCCCCACTTTGACTGAGTCTTGGAGTAAAACGATGGTCAAAGTATTAGACGCAGTGCGTCACACAAGCCAGGGTGACCTGTTTTTTGCGAGGGTCTCACGAGCCCCCGAGTGATAACATTTGACTTAAGGGTCATCACTTTAAAGTGTCGACATATCCCTCACGTGTCATTGGGATTTGTCATCTGATAGTATAGAAACTTCCTCACTTTGTCATTGGAAGGATCTAAAGGAGCGTAGAAACTCCCTCACTTTGTCATTGGGAGTAGCTATAGATGTTTTCGAAATCAAAGCTGTAAAGTGTCATTGGGCCTGGCCAAGCCCAATCACGAGGTAAAAATGTTTTTAAAGATTCTCATTTTTAGGGTTAGCTAAACGAGAAAACCCCCTTGTTTTTATGGGACGTAAAACGAAGGAAAATCCAGCACATCGTTCTTTTTTGGAAAAACGGAAAACCAATCTTTGAATTTTTTGTGGAAAGAAGGAAAGCTACTCACATCGTTCTTTTTTGGAAAAACGGAAAACCAAAAGCTACTCACATCGTTTTTGGGAAAAACGGAAAACCAAAAGCTACTCACATCGTTTTTGGGAAAAACGGAAAACCAAAAAGAGTTATCGCTGCAGCGACTAAGGACCTGCGCGGTTAGTGACGCAGACCCCGCCGGCTAAAGATGGCGAGCCTGTCCGCTAAGGGTGGACACCCCGTCCGATAGAAGTGGACGAATCTGTTTTGAAATTTGTTTGTGTTTATTTTTTTGAAAATAAGGACCTAAGTGGTTTGCGCCGTAGACCCTGCCGGCTGAAGATGGCGAGCCAATTTCATTTTGTTTTTGAAGATTCTATTTTTCGAAAATTGAGGACCTGCGCGGCTAGTGACGCAGACCCCGCCCGCTGCGGGTGGGCGAGCCCTGTCCGCTGAGGGTGGACGCCCCTGAATTCGTTTTTCAATTTGGGACTCGCGTGGTTCGTGACGCGATCCTGCCGACTAAGGTGGGAAAGTTTCCTACTTTTTTTTTCATCGTGATTTCTTTTTGAGAATGTCTTTTATTCATTCTTGCAAGAGCGAATTCTTTCGAGGGATGCTCGGATTTAGTTGTAACCTGAACGTGGGTTGACAACGGGTTTAGACGGACCTTTGTCTTGCGACCGTCTGCTTTCGTGGTTTTGAGCTAGTCTTTACGGCTCGATTTTTGCCACTACTTGGTCTTTGATCAGATGACCATGCACAAGTGTCAATGACGACCTTTCTCTGAGGTCGAACCTGCTTTTTTTTTAGATATCCAAACATGAGATGGTGTATGGCGTAGTCCGGGAATGTGATTTTGATTGTGCGCTCCTTGTTGGAGTATATTTTTTCGCGAGCCCCCAAGCACTGGGGCTCGTCGGTCGTTTTTCGCATCTTGTAATCATGTTTGGGGTCATGCTCGTATGCGCGAGCGACCTTTTATAGTAGTGTGCTACTTTAGCGAAGCCGTGGAGTGCGACTTCAGTTTTCAGGCGACATCCGGTTTTAGCTTGGCCCGGATTAATCCTTTGACAGACATGAAGGAAATAATGCCCTTGGTCCAAGTATGCATTCAATGTTAAGTCTAATAAATGCGGTTCAGTATTAATTAACAAGTTAATAATTCAGTGAGATCAAGTGAGCTGAATGCCTAGCTAGAGGCCGCTTCAGTTCAAGTGGAATTAATGATATTAATCCACAGCTTACTCTTGACTGAACCCGTAGGGTCACACAAATAGTGCGTAAACGGATCAAGTATTTAATGGCATTAAATACTCCATCTATGGATATTCGGAATCGACGGATCTTGTTTTCAGTGGGAGCTGAGATCGTCACAGGCAAGAAATGAATACTCCGGAAACGATGATATTGCCGGAAACGGAAATATGGATCGTATCGGAAATATAAATATTATCCAAGTCGTAGATGTTGCCGGAAACGGAAACATGGTACGTATCGGAAAATATTATCGGAAATGGAAATATTGCCGGAATCGGAAATATTGCCGGAAACGGAAATATTGTCAGAATCGGAAATATTATCGGAATTGGAAAATAATTCCGGAAACGGAAATATTAAATATTTGTTCGAAACGGAAATTGATTCCGGAATCGGAAATATTGAATATTGTTCGTATCGGAAATGAATTCCGGAATCGGGAAATTAATCGGAAGCGTATCGTACGAATTAGCATCGGACGAGGCCTGCCAGACGAAGTGAAGGAAATAATGCCCTTGGTCCAAGTATGCATTCTATGTTAAAGTCTAATAAATGCGGTTCAGTATTAATTAACAAGTTAATAATTCAGTGAGATCAAGTGAGCTGAATGCCTAGCTAGAGGCCGCTTCAGTTCAAGTGGAATTAATGATATTAATCCACAGCTTACTCTTGACTGAACCCGTAGGGTCACACAAATAGTACGTAAACGGATCAAGTATTTAATGGCATTAAATACTCCATCTATGAATATTCGGAACCGACGGATCTTGGTTTCAGTGGGAGCTAAGATCGTCACATGCAAGAAATGAATACTCCGGAAACGATGATATTGCCGGAAACGGAAATATGGATCGTATCGGAAATATAAATATTATCCAAGTCGTAGATGTTGCCGGAAACGGAAACATGGTACGTATCGGAAAATATTATCGGAAATGGAAATATTGCCAGAATCGGAAATATTGCCGGAAACGGAAATATTGTCATAATCGGAAATATTACCGGAATCGGAAAATAATTCCGGAAACGGAAATATTAAATATTTGTTCGAAACGGAAATTAATTCCGGAATCGGAAATATTAAATATTGTTCGTATCGGAAATGAATTCCGGAATCGGAAAATTTAATCGGAAGCGCATCGTACGAATAAGCATCGGACGAGGCCTGCCGGACGAGGCCCAGCACGAAGCCAGGCCATCGCCCAGCAAGCCAAGCGCGCCGCACAAACAGCCACGCCAGGCCCAGCGCAAGGCCAGGCCCAGCAGGCTGCGCAGCGCGCACAGCGCGCACAGCACGCGCAGCGCGCAGCGCGCGCGGGCGCTGCGTGGGCTGCTGCTCGCGCGCACGCATGGGGCCCATCGTGGCAGCCGTGCGTGTGTGTGCAAGTGTTTGTGTTCGTGCACGTTTCCTAAAACATGCAGAGTTCGGTTAATGATTAAATTCCTAATTCTATTTGATAAATTAATTAAATTAGAGTTCTTGTAGGATTCTAGGTTTAATTAATTTGTATCTGAATAGGATTTCGATTCCCTTTCCATACCCCTATAAATATGAGGCTAGGGCTCACAATTTATAACAAGTTTTAAAAGTATTCAAAAGTGAGTTTTTTGAGAGAAAATTAAAACACACATCTTGCTCATAAAAGTGCCGAAATTTTCTAGTACCTTAAGGGCGATTCTAGTTGGTCAATCTTAAGGCGGATCCGGACGTGCTGTGGACTATCTACGGAGGGACGACACTTGGAGTCCTAAAGACTTGTTCTTGTTCGGTTCGGGCGCAGCTAGGGAGGGCACGCAACAAAGAGTATGCATCTAAATTATGCTATATGATTATGTGTAAATAATATGTTGTCCTGGGTTAATGGTTGTTTCCGCATGATCTATGTAATGTCATATGTATCATAACCTAACAGTGGTATCACGAGCCCCTTATTATTTTCATAATCTAAATTGCATGAACATGGTTAAATATTACAAATTTGCAAGAATTAAAAGGGGTGATTAATTTTCGTAATTGTTAATTAATTGCAAATTGCGTTTATTTAATTATACGTACGCAGTTTTTCGGCAGTTTCTTCGTTACTCATCCGAATTGAGTGATTTTTGTGTCAATTCCGCATGTAAAAGGCATTCTAAAATTTTGACAAAAATAGTATTTTTCTGCCGAACCCAGAATTCTCAAATTCGAAGCCTAACTTTGACTTTTCGAAGGTTTTAATTTTTCGAATGCAAAATTTCGTAAATTTAAGATGTTAAATTAAATATTTGCGATTCTTGTTGATAAATCTTGAATTTTTGATTGACCTACTGCATATGTTTAACAAGTTTGAATGCCTAGTCTTGTTAATTATGCAATCTAATTTGTAATTATGATTAATTTGTTGAAAATTAGAATAATTTAGAATTAATTTGATTTTCATAATTAATTGTAATTTAATTAGAAACCTATGATTAAAAACTACCATAAAAATTGTAAATTTATGATAAATTTTAAATTTTTATGACCTAGACTTGAATCCATAACAATCGGAAATCAATTGGATAATAAATTTTCGATTTTTTCGCCCTAAAATTATGAAATTAATATTATTTATTAATTTGTCATTAATTTTAAATATAAATTTTAAATTTTTATGCGATTCGTTCATAAAACTTGCACGCACGAAGCAATGGACGCTTCGTGTTACCCTTAAGGGGTGTTGTATAATGCGGGCATGCGACGACGAGCAAGGGAGCTCGTCGCCCGTGCGGCACGAATGCAATGAGCAAGGGCGTAGTGCACGAGCACAAGGCAGCAGCCCTGCCTTGTGTCGTGTGCCACGAGCAATGGACGAATGGGCATGGGCGAAGGGCGAGCCAAGGCAGTCGCGTGTGGGCAGCAAGCGAGCTGCGCCACAACGCGCGCTGCCTCGCACAAGAGCGCGCAGCCTCGCGCGCAGCGAGCGCAAGCTCGCGTGCCACGAGCGCTGCGCCCAGCATTGCTCGCGCGTACAGCGAGCGATGTCGGCCGCCCAGCGAGCGATGTCGTGCGCCCAGCGAGCGATGGCTCGCGCGCCCAGCGAGCGATGTCGCGCGCGCACTGCGAGCGATAGCTCGCGTGCGATGAACGCTGGCGCGCGCAGCGAGCACCAATGCGTGCGGAGGCTTGCGATGGGGATGCAGCAGCTATGCGACGAGCGCATGGGCTGCGCGCACATGGCCAGCAATGGCTGTGTGCGTGCGGCCCATGGGCGTGCAACGCGTAGGGTGTTTGCGTTACGATTAAAGATCGTTTTGAATGTTTAACTTGAAAATTTCAGTTCACGTAATTTTAATTAATTTTAAAATTAATAATTTAAATTATTTTCTTGGATTTTAATTTTGAATATTGTAATTATAATAAATTTTATTTATTCTAATTATTTTACTAAAATTAAAATCATGAATTAATTTAAATACGACTGAAATTAAATTAAACTTTTGGATTCAACTATAAATTGATATGAGCTTTAAATTTTAATTAAATTTGTATGTTTCCGGTTGGACTAGAAATACATTTTTATGTTTAAAATTAGTAAAGCATATAAATTTGTTGGTTTAAGTGGGAGCGCTTTTTAGTCATAAACTCTTGATTAGGTCTACAAATCCTTAAGGTTAAAACAACTTGATTAGAATTAATAAGGACTGAATAATTGGTAGATTATTGGTGCCCTTGATTAATTGCTGCAAATGTTTACATGATGCATAATGTGTTTTACTAACCAGCTATGTGGGCCATTCATGATAATGAATGGGTGAATGGTATATATATTGTATATGTACTGTTTTGCAGGTTATGAAGTGACTAGTATGGCCCAAATAGGATAGAAAATATGGTCTGCGTACCATTAATTTGAATGTAATTGGTCTAAAGTACCAAAGTTATTTTTCAATTCAAATATGGTCTGCGTACCATCAAATAGTTGTAATTAGTTATAACTTATCCTATTTGAAGAAAATGGTGCCTCCCACGGAGATTTTCAAGACGGACTTTGAAGTTAAAGCTTCAAGATGAAGTCGGGCCATACTAGATCACATTTATCTTATGCATGTTTTAAGTTATTTATTGTTTTAAATATGTCTTAAAATGCATGAGATCAAAAGCTTGATTATGTTGCATGATTAAGAATTTTAGTTCACTTAAAATCTAACCAACATAGTAAGAGCCTTAAGTTCCAAACTTAAAAATTGAGTTAAAAGGTGCCATGCCAAAATATACACTTGCTTGGATATCCTTTACATCAATCTAGTAATAGTTTTCGCTCAGCGAGGTGTTACTTATTGGTCCTAAAGGGGCAAGGTACACAAATAATTGTGAGTACATGTTAGTTTTGGTGAAACTCAACGATATAAGTAAGGAGTCCTTTTATGTCGTGGCAAAATCGATAGGTTTACCTAATAAGTTCTTAGACGTACCTATCAACCAAGAATAGTTTCTAGACTATTAGCAAAAGGCTTTTGCTTACCTAAGATGTTCTAGGGTTAAGTCGACAAACTGTGCTTAGTTCTTCAATGATTTTAGGATCTTGGAATCATTTTATTCACACCTGCCGGAACACATAATTTGAATAAAATGCTTAATGAACATTGAATTATGCATGTATGCTAGAATTTAAGTTTATTAAGAGAAACTGTGAATGGTTATTTATTTGTTTATTCTTTTCAATTGTAGTTTTTAATATGGCAAACAACAATTCATTCAACATTCGATCAATTCTCGAAAAGGAGAAGTTGAACGGGAAAAACTTCCTTGACTGGCAAAGGAACTTGCAAATAGTTCTTATGCAGGAAGAAAAGGAGTATGTCCTGGATGAGGCGATGCCCGAAGCTGCAGGCGACGGGGTCACTCAGGCAGCCCTCAATCGTTGGATTGATGCCAACAAGGATGTGAAATGTCTAATGCTCGCCACCATGAGTGCGGATCTGCAGAAAACGTTCATCAACTCAGATGATTTCACAATCATCAGTGAGTTGAAGAACATGTTCCAAGATCTGGCTCGAGTCGAAAGATTCGAGACTCATAGGCAAATTCTTGAGACCAAGCTTAAGAAAGGCGAGCCCGTAAGTCCACATGTTCTCAAAATGATTGGACTCATTGAGAATATGAGTCGGCTGGATCAGCAATTTTCTCAGGAAATGGCTATAGACACCATCCTACATTCTCTTCATAGCGGGTATGATCAGTTCAAACTGAACTACAGTATGAATAGTCTGGACAAAACGCTCACTGAGCTTCACGGTATGCTGAAGACCGCTGAAAAGACGCTCAAAAGTGATAAGCAGGATGTGCTTATGGTGCGTGGGGGCAAGTTCAAGAAATCTGGAAAGAAGAGGAATGCTAAGAAAGGTGGCAACAAGGCCAGCCCAACTAAGCAAACTGGCGCCTAATCTGCAAAGAGGAAGGTCAGTCAACCCACTTCTGAATCCGAATGCTTCTACTGCAAGAAGAAGGGGCATTGGAAGAGAGATTGCTTGAAGCTAAAGGAAGATCAGAAGAACGGAACAGTCGTTCCATCTTCAGGTATTTTCGTTATAGACTGTATACTTGCTAATTCAACTTCTTGGGTATTAGATACAGGTTGTGGCTCACACTTATGTTCCAATCCACAGGGACTAAGAAGAAGTAGAAAGTTAAGCAAGGGTGAAGTCGACCTGCGAGTGGGAAATGGAGCACGGATTGCTGCATTAGCCGTAGGAACTTACTATTTGTCGTTGCCCTCCGGGCTAGTTTTGGAACTGGAAAATGTTTCCATGTTCCAAGTCTTACTAAAAACATCATTTCAGTTTCTTGCTTAGATGCTAAGGGATTTTCCTTTTTAATAAAAGACAATAGTTGTTCGTTTTATTTTAAAGAGATGTTTTATGGATCTGCTAGATTAGTCAATGGACTTTATTTATTAGATCACGACAAACAAGTATATAACATAAATACCAAAAAGGCCAAAAAGGATGATTCAGATCTCACCTATCTGTGGCATTGTCGATTAGGCCATATAAACTTGAAACGCTTAGAAAGACTTCAAAGGGAAGGAATTCTAGAGCCATTTGACTTAGAGGATTATGGTAAATGCGAATCATGTTTACTTGGCAAAATGACAAAGCAACCTTTCTCTAAAGTTGGAGAAAGAGCAAATGAACTATTGGGTTTAATCCATACAGATGTATGTGGACCAATGAGTACAAATGCTAGAGGTGGTTTCAGCTACTTTATCACTTTCACTGATGACTTCAGTAGGTATGGTTATGTCTACCTAATGAAGCATAAGTCTGAATCCTTTGACAAATTCAAGGAATTTCAGAGTGAAGTAGAGAATCAATTAGGCAAGAAGATTAAGGCACTGCGGTCTGATAGAGGCGGTGAATATCTGAGCTATGAATTTGATGACCATATGAAAGAATGTGGAATTCTATCAGAATTGACTCCTCCTGGAACACCACAATGGAATGGTGTGTCAGAACGGAGGAACAGAACCTTGCTAGACATGGTCAGGTCAATGATGGGTCAGGCCGAACTTCCATTAGAATTTTGGGGACATGCACTAAATACAGCTGCACTCACTATAAATAGAGCTCCGTCTAAAGCTGTCGAAAAGACTCTATACGAATTATGGTTTGGAAAGCCTCCAAATGTGTCTTTTCTTAAGATTTGGGGATGTGAAGTATACGTCAAACGATTAATTTCAGACAAACTTCATCCAAAATCTGACAAATGTATCCTTGTGGGCTATCCAAAGGAAACAAAGGGGTATTACTTCTACAATACATCTGAGAACAAAGTGTTTGTTGCTCGAGATGGTGTCTTTTTGGAGAAGGATCACATTTCCAAAATGACAAGTGGGAGAAAAGTAGACCTCGAAGAAATTCGAGTCGAACAACAAACTCTAGAGAATGCTCAAGATGACATTCAGGATGAAACTCAGAGATCTTTAGAAGAATCTGGTGAGAATCATGGTCAATCTAGAAATGTTACCCCGCGTAGATCGCAAAGATATAGATCTCAACCGGAAAGGTACTTAGGTATTTTGACGAACGAGAGCTATGACGTTCTATTACTTGAAAGTGATGAACCTGCGACTTACAAACAAGCTATGACGAGCCCTAGCTCCAAGCAGTGGCAAGAAGCCATGCAATCTGAATTAGACTCCATGTCTGAAAACCAAGTATGGGATTTGGTCGATTTGCCAGATGGCTACCAAGCCATTGGAAGCAAATGGGTTTTCAAACTGAAAAAGGACAAGGATGGGAAACTTGAAGTTTTCAAAGCTAGATTGGTCGCAAAAGGTTACATGCAAGTCCACGGTGTGGATTACGATGAAACCTTTTCACCAGTTGCAATGCTAAAGTCTATTCGAATAATGTTAGCAATCGTTGCATATTACGATTACGAAATATGGCAGATGGATGTCAAAACTGCTTTCTTAAACGGCGTTTTAACAGAAACTGTGTTTATGACACAGCCTGAAGGTTTTGAGGATCCAAAGAATGCTAAAAAGGTATGCAAGCTAAAGAAGTCAATCTACGGATTGAAGCAGGCATCCAGGAGCTGGAATATACGTTTTGATGAAGCAGTCAGTGACTTTGGTTTCATTAAGAACGCAGACGAATCTTGTGTATACAAGAAGGTCAGTGGGAGCAAAATTGCTTTCCTAGTATTATATGTCGACGACATATTACTTATTGGAAATGACATTCCTATGTTGAACTCTGTCAAGATTTGGCTTGGGAAATGTTTTTCGATGAAGGATCTAGGAGAAGCACAGTACATATTGGGCATCAAGATTTACAGAGATAGATCTAAAAAGATGATTGGACTTAGTCAAAGCACTTATATCAATAAGGTGCTTGATAGGTTCAAGATGTCGGACTCCAAGCGAGGCTACCTACCCATGTCTCATGGAATGACTCTAAGAAAGACTCAGTGCCCAAAAACACTTGATGAGCGTAGACGAATGAATGGGATTCCATATGCATCATTGATTGGTTCAATAATGTATGCTATGATATGTACACGCCCAGATGTTGCGTACGCACTTAGTGCTACGAGCAGATACCAGTCAGACCCAGGAGAGGCGCATTGGACTGCTGCCAAGAATATTCTGAAGTACCTGAAAAGGCACAAAGATGACTTCCTGGTCTATGGTGGAGATGATGAATTAATTGTTAAAGGCTATACGGACGCAAGTTTCCAAACCGACAAAGATGATTTTAGATCACAGTCTGGGTTTGTCTTCTGCCTCAACGGAGGAGCAGTAAGCTGGAAAAGTGCTAAGCAAAGCACCATTGCGGATTCTACAACTGAAGCGGAGTACATTGCTGCACATGAAGCAGCAAAGGAAGCTATATGGCTAAGGAAGTTCATAGGAGAACTTGGTGTAGTCCCCTCCATTAAAGGACCAATAGCCCTGTATTGTGATAATAACGGAGCTATTGCACAGGCAAAAGAGCCTAGACACCACCAGAGAGTCAAGCATGTACTTCGTAGATTTCACCTTCTACGAGAGTTCGTTGAAAGAAAAGAAGTCGAGATAAGCAAAATTGGAACTGATGACAACATATCAGATCCATTAACTAAACCTCTGCCGCAGGCGAAGCACAACTCGCACACTGCAGCTATGGGAATCAAGCATATTGGAGAATGGCTTTGATGTCTCTGTTTAATGTTTTAAAGTTTTAGAGTTTAAATCTTTGTAAAACATTATTGGTTAATCATTCACAATAAATGAAATGAATTCATTTTTCCATTTAATTTGTGGTTTATTAAATGATGAGTCCCTTCAATTTGACGATATATTCAAGATAGACTGTCAGGACCAGTCCTGTGACTAAGAAATGTCTATCAAGTGAACTTGAATGTCAAAGGTTGAAAATGGTCCCTAATCGGAGTTTTCTATAAAATTGGACGCATAGAAAACGTTAGACGATTAGAATGCAAGATGACTAGTAGTTCTGTTTCTTGAACTATGTGGACATGGCTATGTCATAATCATTTGCATAGATACTTACTTTGGGAAGACTAGTATCGGACAAGACCTATGAAACTTTACTGTAAGAGATGAAAATCTGTCATGAGTAAATTTCATTAAATTATTAGACACTAAATCCTCAATACCTGAGTGATTTGAGATTACTTGTTTGAGAACTGGTTGCTTTGACGTTGACCAACCGTCGCACCGTAAAAGGAAGCTATAAAGGCAACGCTCAGGTAATCACCTATCAAACGAAGTCTAATCTCAAGATCGCAAGATTGGGATTGTCCTCCCATAAATCGGGATGAGATGCTTAAAAGTTGTACAAGGCCACTCGGAGAGCTAGAAACTGTGAAATGCATGGCCGTGCTCGGATGAATCATAGGCTATGATTATCTGTTTATTTGATCAGTTGAACTCTGAAACCGAGGAACACCTCTGGACGTAATAAGGATGACAACTCTTACCTTATGTTCAAGAGCAAGCATCGAGCGACAAAGGAATTAGGAAATGCACACTTGTCCCTAAGGACAAGTGGGAGACTGAAGGAAATAATGCCCTTGGTCCAAGTATGCATTCTATGTTAAAGTCTAATAAATGCGGTTCAGTATTAATTAACAAGTTAATAATTCAGTGAGATCAAGTGAGCTGAATGCCTAGCTAGAGGCCGCTTCAGTTCAAGTGGAATTAATGATATTAATTCACAGCTTACTCTTGACTGAACCCGTAGGGGCACACAAATAGTACGTAAACGGATCAAGTATTTAATGGCATTAAATACTCCATCTATGAATATTCGGAACCGACGGATCTTGGTTTCAGTGGGAGCTAAGATCGTCACAGGCAAGAAATGAATACTCCGGAAACGATGATATTGCCGGAAACGGAAATATGGATCGTATCGGTAATATAAATATTATCCAAGTCGTAGATGTTGCCGGAAACGGAAACATGGTACGTATCGGAAAATATTATCGGAAATGGAAATATTGCCAGAATCGGAAATATTGCCGGAAACGGAAATATTGTCAGAATCGGAAATATTACCGGAATCGGAAAATAATTCCGGAAACGGAAATATTAAATATTTGTTCGAAACGGAAATTAATTCCGGAATCGGAAATATTAAATATTGTTCGTATCGGAAATGAATTCCGGAATCGGAAAATTTAATCGGAAGCGCATCGTACGAATAAGCATCGGACGAGGCCTGCCGGACGAGGCCCAGCACGAAGCCAGGCCATCGCCCAGCAAGCCAAGCGCGCCGCACAAACAGCCACGCCAGGCCCAGCGCAAGGCCAGGCCCAGCAGGCTGCGCAGCGCACACAGCGCGCACAGCACGCGCAGCGCGCAGCGCGCGCGGGCGCTGCGTGGGCTGCTGCTCGCGCGCACGCATGGGGCCCATCGTGGCAGCCGTGCGTGTGTGTGCAAGTGTTTGTGTTCGTGCACGTTTCCTAAAACATGCAGAGTTCGGTTAATGATTAAATTCCTAATTCTATTTGATAAATTAATTAAATTAGAGTTCTTGTAGGATTCTAGGTTTAATTAATTTGTATCTGAATAGGATTTCGATTCCCTTTCCATACCCCTATAAATATGAGGCTAGGGCTCACAATTTATAACAAGTTTTAAAAGTATTCAAAAGTGAGTTTTTTGAGAGAAAATTAAAACACACATCTTGCTCATAAAAGTGCCGAAATTTTCTAGTACCTTAAGGGCGATTCTAGTTGGTCAATCTTAAGGCGGATCCGGACGTGCTGTGGACTATCTACGGAGGGACGACACTTGGAGTCCTAAAGACTTGTTCTTGTTCGGTTCGGGCGCAGCTAGGGAGGGCACGCAACAAAGAGTATGCATCTAAATTATGCTATATGATTATGTGTAAATAATATGTTGTCCTGGGTTAATGGTTGTTTCCGCATGATCTATGTAATGTCATATGTATCATAACCTAACACGAAGGCCCAGCACGAAGCCGGGCCATCGCCCAGCAAGCCAGCGCGCCACAAACGCACCAGCCAAGGCTGCGCCAGGCCCATCGCAAGGCAGGCCCAGCGCGCGCCAAGGCTACGACAGCGTGTGGGCTTGCGGCAGTGGGCTGCGAGCTCGTGGGCTGCGCGCGCGCGCATGGCGCCCCTCGTGGGCTGCTGTACGTGCGTGTGTGTTTGTGTGCTACTCGAATCCTAAATCTACCGGGATTTGTAATATGATTAAATCTAATCCGAAAAGATTTAGTTTATTTAATTAGAGTCCTAGTAGGATTATAATTAAATAAATTAGTATCCTAATAGGATTCCAAATCCTTTTCCATAACTCTATAAATACGTGCCTAGGGTCACATATTTACATCGAGCATTCAAGTATTCAAAGTGAGTTTTTGAGAGCAAAATTCAGTCATACAATTGCCTATAAAGTGCCGAAAATTCAGAGTACCTTAAGGGCGATTCTAGTTGGTCAATCTTAAGGCGGATCCGGACGTGCTGTGGACTATCTACGGAGGGACGACACTTGGAGTCCTAAAGACTTGTTCTTGTTCGGTTCGGGCGCAGCTAGGGAAGGCACGCAACAAAGAGTATGCATCTAAACTATGCTAAATGGTTATGTGTAAATAATATGTTTTCCTGGCTTTATGGTTTTTCCGCATGATTTATGAATTGTCATATGTATCACAACCTAACAGTGGTATCACGAGCCTCTTATTATTTTCATAATCTAAATTGCATGAACATGGTTAAATATTACAAATTTGCAAGAATTAAAAGGGGTGATTAATTTTCGTAATTGTTAATTAATTGCAAATTGCGTTTATTTAATTATACGTACGCAGTTTTTCGGCAGTTTCTTCGTTACTCATCCAAATCGAGTGATTTTTGTGTCAATTCCGCATGTAAAAGGCATTCTAAAATTTTGACAAAAACAGTATTTTTCAGCCGAACCCAGAATTCTCAAATTCGAAGCCTAACTATGACTTTTCGGAGGTTTTAGTTTTTCGAATGCAAAATTTCGTAAATTTAAGATGTTAAATTAAATATTTGCGATTCTTGTTGATAAATCTTGAATTTTTGATTGACCTACTGTATATGTTTAACAAGTTTGAATGCCTAGCCTTGTTAATTATGCAATCTAATTTGTAATTATGATTAATTTGTTGAAAATTAGAATAATTTAGAATTAATTTGATTTTCATAATTAATTATAATTTAATTAGATACCTATGATTAAAAACCACCATAAAAATTGTAAATTTATGTTAAATTTTAAATTTTTATGACCTAGACTTGAATCCATGTTAATCGGAAATCAATTGAATAATAAATTTTCGATTTGTCGCCCTAAAATTATGAAATTAATATTATTTATTAATTTGTCATTAATTTTAAATATAATTTTTTTTTAAATTTTATGCGATTCGCTCATATAACTTGCACGCACAAAGCAATGGACGCTACGTGTTACCCTTAAGGGGTGTTGTATAGTGCGGGCATGAGACGACGAGCAAGGGAGCTCGTCGCCCATGCGACACGAATGCAATGAGCAAGGCCATGGTGCACGAGCACAAGGCAGCAACCCTGCCTTGTGTCGTGGGCTGTGAGCAATGGACGAATGGGCGAGGGTGAAAGCAGGCACAGCAGTTGCGTGTGGGCAGCAAGCGAGCTGCGCCACAACGCGCACTGCCTCGCGCAAGCGTGCGGAGCCTCGCGCGCAGCGAGCGCAAGCTCGCGTGCCACGAGTGCTACGCCCAGCGTCGATGCCTCGCCCAGCGAGCGATGGCTCGCAGGATCGAGCGCTGGCAAGCGCGCGCAGCAAGCGCTGGCGAGCGCGCGCAGCGAGCAATGGCCCGCACAAAGCGAGCGCTGGCGAGCGCGCGCAGCGAGCGCTGGCTCGCATGAAGCGAGCGCTGGCGAGCGAACGAAGCGAGCGATGGCTCGCGTGCATCGAGTGCTGGCGCGCGCAGCGAGCACCAGCTCGCGTGATGCCTTGCGAAGGAGAGCAGCAGCAGCGATGCGACGCAGTGCATGGGCTGCGCGCACATGGCCAGCGATGGCTGTGTGCGTGTGGCCCATGGGCGTACGTTGCGTGGGGTTGTTGCGTTGCGATTAGATCGTTTTGAAATTTTAATTTGAAATTTTCAGTTTACGTAATTTTAATTAGTTTTAAAATTAATAATTTAAATTATTTTCTTGGATTTTAATTTTGAATATTGTAATTATAATAAATTTTATTTATTCTAATTATTTTACTAAAATTAAAATCATGAATTAATTTAAATACGACTGAAATTAAATTAAACTTTATGGATTCAATTATAAATTTATATGAGCTTTAAATTTTAATTAAATTTGTATGTTTCCGGTCAGACTAGAAATACATTTTTATGTTTAAAATTAGTAAAGCATATGAATTTATTGGTTTAAGTGGGAGCCCTTTTTTAGTCATAAACTCTTGATTAGGTCTACAAATCCTTAAGGTTAAAACAACTTGATTAGAATTAATAAGGACTGAATAATTGGTAGATTATTGGTGGCCTTGATTAATTGCTGCAAATGTTTACGTGATGCATAATGTGTTTTACTAACCAGCTATGTGGGCCATTCATGATAATGAATGGGTGAATGGTATATATTGTATATGTACTGTTTTGCAGGTTATGAAGTGACTAGTATGGCCCAAATAGGATAGAAAATATGGTCTGCGTACCATTAATTTGAATGTAATTGGTCTAAAGTACCATAGTTGTTTTTCAATTCAAATATGGTCTGCGTACCATCAAATAGTTGTAATTAGTTTTAATTATAGCTTATCCTATTTGAAGAAAATGGTGCCTCCCACGGAGATTTTCAAGACGGACTTTGAAGTTAAAGCTTCAAGATGAAGTCGGGCCATACTAGATCACATTTATCTTATGCATGTTTTAAGTTATTTATTTCTTTTAAATATGTCTTAAAATGCATGAGATAAAAAGCTTGATTATGTTGCATGATTAAGGATTTTAGTTCACTTAAAATCTAACCAACATAGTAAGAGCCTTAAGTTCCAAACTTAAAAATTGAGTTAAAAGGTGCCATGCCAAAATATACACTTGCTTGGATATCCTTTACATCAATCTAGTAATAGTTTTCGCTCAGCGAGGTGTTACTTATTGGTCCTAAAGGGGCAAGGTACACAAATAATTGTGAGTACATGTTAGTTTTGGTGAAACTCAACGATATAAGTAAGGAGTCCTTTTATGTCGTGGAAAAAATCGATAGGTTTACCTAATAAGTTCTTAGACGTACCTATCAACCAAGAATAGTTTCTAGACTATTAGCAAAAGGCTTTTGCTTACCTAAGATGTTTTAGGATTAAGTCGACAAACTGTGCTTAGTTCTTCAATGATTTTAGGATCTTGGAATCATTTTATTCGCACTTGCCGGAACACATAACTTGAATAAAATGCTTAATAAACATTGAATTATGCATGTATGCTAGAATTTAAGTTTATTAAGAGAAACTGTGAATGGTTATTTATTTGTTTATTCTTTTCGATTGTAGTTTTTAAATATGGCAAACAACAATCAAAACATCATCATAGGTTCTGAGCTTATGGTCAAGCTGAACCTGGCAAATTTTCTTGAATGGGAAGCTAAGCTAGTTGAAATAGTCAAACTCAATGGACTTGAGTATGTACTGTCACATCCCATGCCAAGCTACTATGCCAGAGACATGACCCCTGAGAGATTTTACGCCTGGGATACGGATCTCAAAAAGGTTATGAGTCTCATGCTGAACAATATCCCTGATGATTGGGCTAGAAGGTTTGTAGCCTATGAACCTTTTACGCTCATCAAGAATCTGAGGGATATCTGTCGTGGAAGCACGGAGGACAGGGACCTGAACGTCCATGAGTTGATTGAATCAATGTCTGGTCTAAAGGTTAGTTCTCCCAACAGGTGTTATAGGATGGAGGTCCAAGAAACACATGTTCAGCTCCTTCGCACTAAACAGAGGGTAGGCGTCCCACTGAGGTTCCATGTGGATCTTATGCGTTCATACTTTGATCGCCTAAGTCTACTAGGAACACCAATAAGCGAAAGGATGGCAGTCTCTATCTTCCTCAATTCACTACACAGTGGGTTTGGTCGCTTCAAGCAACTATACCTAAGTGAACCAAGAGAAGAAACAGTTGCAGAATTTGTTCACCTTGTCAGAAAGGCTGAAATAATACTGGACTGTGAAGCCAAAGATTTACTCAAGGCTAGAAGGAGACCGTTCAAGAAAGGTGGAAAGTCCAAGGGCAATGCTAAATCAAAGCAGGACAAGTCCACATCAAGCTGTCTTTATTGTGATGGAATAGGCCATTACAAAAGAGAATGTCCAAAGCTAAAGGAAGATCAGAAGAACGGAACAGTCGTTCCATCTTCAGGTATTTTCGTTATAGACTGTATACTTGCTAATTCAACTTCTTGGGTATTAGATACAGGTTGTGGCTCACACTTATGTTCCAATCCACAGGGACTAAGAAGAAGTAGAAAGTTAAGCAAGGGTGAAGTCGACCTACGAGTGGGAAATGGAGCACGGATTGCTGCATTAGCTGTAGGAACTTATTATTTGTCGTTGCCCTCCGGGCTAGTTTTGGAACTGGAAGAGTGTTTTCATGTTCCAAGTCTTACTAAAAACATCATTTCAGTTTCTTGCTTAGATGCTAAGGGATTTTCCTTTTTAATAAAAGACAATAGTTGTTCGTTTTATTTTAAAGAGATGTTTTATGGATCTGCTAGATTAGTCAATGGACTTTATTTATTAGATCACGACAAACAAGTATATAACATAAATACCAAAAAGGCCAAAAAGGATGATTCAGATCTCACCTATCTGTGGCATTGTCGATTAGGCCATATAAACTTGAAACGCTTAGAAAGACTTCAAAAGGAAGGAATTCTAGAACCATTTGACTTAGAGGATTATGGTAAATGCGAATCATGTTTACTTGGCAAAATGACAAAGCAACCTTTCTCTAAAGTTGGAGAAAGAGCAAATGAACTATTGGGTTTAATCCATACAGATATATGTGGACCAATGAGTACAAATGCTAGAGGTGGTTTCAGCTACTTTATCACTTTCACTAATGACTTCAGTAGATATGGTTATGTCTACCTAATGAAGCATAAGTCTGAATCCTTTGACAAATTCAAGGAATTTCAGAGTGAAGTAGAGAATCAATTAGGCAAGAAGATTAAGGCACTGCGGTCTGATAGAGGCGGTGAATATCTAAGCTATGAATTTGATGATCATCTGAAAGAATGTGGAATTCTATCAGAAATGACTCCTCCTGGAACACCACAATGGAATGGTGTGTCGGAACGGAGGAACAGAACCTTGCTAGACATGGTCAGGTCAATGATGGGTCAGGCCAAACTTCCATTAGAATTTTGGGGACATGCACTAAATACAGCTGCACTCACTATAAATAGAGCTCCGTCTAAAGCTGTCGAAAAGACTCCATACGAATTATGGTTTGGAAAGCCTCCAAATGTGTCTTTTCTTAAGATGTGGGGATGTGAAGTATACGTCAAACGATTAATTTCAGACAAACTTCATCCAAAATCTGACAAATGTATCCTTGTGGGCTATCCAAAGGAAACAAAGGGGTATTACTTCTACAATACATCTGAGAACAAGGTGTTTGTTGCTCGAGATGGTGTCTTTTTGGAGAAAGATCACATTTCCAAAATGACAAGTGGGAGAAAAGTAGACCTCGAAGAAATTCGAGTCGAACAACAAACTCTAGAGAATGCTGAAGATGACATTCAGGATGAAACTCAGAGATCTTTAGAAGAATCTGGTGAGAATCATGGTCAATCTAGAAATGTTACCCCGCGTAGATCGCAAAGATATAGATCTCAACCGGAAAGGTACTTAGGTATTTTGACGAACGAGAGCTATGACGTTCTATTACTTGAAAGTGATGAACCTGCGACTTACAAACAAGCTATGACGAGCCCTAGCTCCAAGCAATGGCAAGAAGCCATGCAATCTGAATTAGACTCCATGTCTGAAAACCAAGTATGGGATTTGGTCGATTTTCCAGATGGCTACCAAGCCATTGGAAGCAAATGGGTTTTCAAACTGAAAAAGGACAAGGATGGGAAACTTGAAGTTTTCAAAGCTAGATTGGTTGCAAAAGGTTACAGGCTAGTCCACGGTGTGGATTACGATGAAACCTTTTCACCAGTTGCAATGCTAAAGTCTATTCGGATAATGTTAGCAATCGCTGCATATTACGATTACGAAATATGGCAGATGGATGTCAAAACTGCTTTCTTAAACGGCGTTTTAACAGAAACTGTGTTTATGACACAGCCTGAAGGTTTTGAGGATCCAAAGAATGCTAAAAAGGCATGCAAGCTAAAGAAGTCAATCTACGGATTGAAGCAGGCATCCAGGAGCTGGAATATACGTTTTGATGAAGCAGTCAGTGACTTTGGTTTCATCAAGAACGCAGACGAATCTTGTGTATACAAGAAGGTCAGTGGGAGCAAAATTGCTTTCCTAGTATTGTATGTCGATGACATATTACTTATCGGAAATGACATTCCTATGTTGAACTCTGTCAAGATTTGGCTTGGGAAATGTTTTTCGATGAAAGATCTAGGAGAAGCACAGTACATATTGGGCATCAAGATTTACAGAGATAGATCTAAAAGGATAATTGGACTTAGTCAAAGCACTTATATCAATAAGGTGCTTGATAGGTTCAAGATGGCGGACTCCAAGCGAGGCTACCTACCCATGTCTCATGGAATGACTCTAAGCAAGAATCAGTGCCCAAAAACACTTGATGAGCGTAGACGAATGAATGGGATTCCATATGCATCATTGATTGGTTCAATAATGTATGCTATGATATGTACACGGCCGGATGTTGCGTACGCACTCAGTGCTACGAGCAGATACCAGTCAGACCCAGGAGAGGCACATTGGACTGCTGCCAAGAATATTCTGAAGTACCTGAAAAGGCAAAAAGATGACTTCCTGGTCTATGGTGGAGATGATGAATTAATTGTTAAAGGCTATACTGACGCAAGTTTCCAAACCGACAAAGATGATTTCAGATCACAGTCTGGGTTTGTCTTCTGCCTCAACGGAGGAGCAGTAAGCTGGAAAAGTGCTAAGCAAAGCACCATTGCGGATTCTACAACTGAAGCGGAGTACATTGCTGCACATGAAGCAGCAAAGGAAGCTATATGGCGAAGGAAGTTCATAGGTGAACTTGGTGTAGTCCCCTCCATTAAAGGACCAATAGCCCTGTATTGTGATAATAACGGAGCTATTGCACAGGCAAAGGAGCCTAGACACCACCAGAGAGTCAAGCATGTACTTCGTAGATTTCACCTTCTACGAGAGTTCGTTGAAAGAAAAGAAGTCGAGATAAACAAGATTGGAACTGATGACAACATATCAGATCCATTGACTAAACCTCTGCCGCAGGCGAAGCACAACTCGCACACTGCAGCTATGGGAATCAAGCATATTGGAGAATGGCTTTGATATCCCTGTTTAATGTTTTAAAGTTTTAGAGTTTAAATCTTTGTAAAACATTATTGGTTAATCATTCACAATAAATGAAAAGAATTCATTTTTCCATTTAATTTGTGGTTTATTAAATGATGAGTCCCTTCAATTTGACAATATATTCAAGATAGACTTTCAGGACCAGTCCTGTGACTAAGAAATGTCTATCAAGTGAACTTGAATGTCAAAGGTTGAAAATGGTCCCTAGTCGGAGTTTTCTATAAAATTGGACGCATAGAAAACGTTAGACGATTAGAATGCAAGATGACTAGTAGTTCTGTTTCTTGAACTATGTGGACATGGCAATGTCATAATCATTTGCATAGATACTTACTTTGGGAAGACTAGTATCGGACAAGACCTATGAAACTTTACTGTAAGAGATGAAAATCTGTCATAAGTAAATTTCATTAAAATTATTAGACACTAAATCCTCAATACCTGAGTGATTTGAGATTACTTGTTTGAGAACTGGTTGCTTTGACGTTGACCAACCATCGCACTGTAAAAGGAGGCCATAAAGGCAACGCTCAGGTAATCACCTATCAAACGAAGTCTAATCTCAAGATCGCAAGATTGGGATTGTCCTCCCATAAATCGGGATGAGATGCTTAAAAGTTGTACAAGGCCACTCGGAGAGCTAGAAACTGTGAAACCGAGAAACACCTCTGGACAAAATAAGGATGACAACTCTTACCTTATGTTCAAGAGCAAGCATCGAGCGACAAAGGAATTAGGAAATGAACACTTGTCCCTAAGGACAAGTGGGAGACTGAAGGAAATAATGCCCTTGGTCCAAGTATGCATTCAATTTTAAGTCTAATAAATGCGGTTCAGTATTAATTAACAAGTTAATAATTCAGTGAGATCAAGTGAGCTGAATGCCTAGCTAGAGGCCGCTTCAGTTCAAGTGGAATTAATGATATTAATCCACAACTTACTCTTGACTGAACCCTTAGGGTCACACAAATAGTACGTAAACGGATCAAGTATTTAATGGCATTAAATACTTCATCTATGGATATTCGGAATCGACGGATCTTGTTTTCAGTGGGAGCTGAGATCGTCACAGGCAAGAAATGAATACTCCGGAAACGATGATATTGCCGGAAACGGAAATATGGATCGTATCGGAAATATAAATATTATCCAAGTCGTAGATGTTGCCGGAAACGGAAACATGGTACGTATCGGAAAATATTATCGGAAATGGAAATATTACCGGAATCGGAAATATTGCCGGAAACGGAAATATTGTCAGAATCGGAAATATTATCGGAATCGGAAAATAATTCCGGAAACGGGAATATTAAATATTTGTTCGAAACGGAAATTGATTCCGGAATCGGAAATATTGAATATTGTTCGTATCGGAAATGAATTCCGGAATCGGGAAATTAATCGGAAGCGTATCGTACGAATTAACATCGGACGAGGCCTGCCAGACGAAGGCCCAGCACAAAGCCGGGCCATCGCCCAGCAAGCCAGCGTGCCACAAACGCACCAGCCAAGGCTGCGCCAGGCCCATCGCAAGGCAGGCCCAGCGCGCGCCAAGGCTACGGCAGCGTGTGGGCTTGCGGCAGTGGGCTGCGAGCTCGTGGGCTGTGCGCGCCCGCATGGCGCCCCTCGTGGGCTGCTGTGCGTGCGTGTGTGTTTGTGTGCTACTCGAATCCTAAAGCTACCGGGATTTGTCATATGATTAAATCTAATCCGAAAAGATTTAGTTTATTTAATTAGAGTCCTAGTAGGATTATAATTAAATAAATTAGTATCCTAATAGGATTCCAAATCCTTTTCCATAACTCTATAAATACGTGCCTAGGGTCACATATTTACATCGAGCATTCAAGTATTCAAAGTGAGTTTTTGAGAGCAAAATTCAGTCATACAATTGCCTATAAAGTGCCGAAAATTCAGAGTACCTTAAGGGCGATTCTAGTTGGTCAATCTTAAGGCGGATCCGGACGTGCTGTGGTCTATCTACGGAGGGACGACACTTGGAGTCCTAAAGACTTGTTCTTGTTCGGTTCGGGCGCAGCTAGGGAAGGCACGCAACAAAGAGTATGCATCTAAACTATGCTAAATGGTTATGTGTAAATAATATGTTTTCCTGGCTTTATGGTTTTTCCGCATGATTTATGAATTGTCATATGTATCATACCTAACAAGACAAACATTTTTTATTTGGGAAACCAACGACTTAACGACACACATTTTTGGTGTTTCGAAGAATGACCATGATATTTATTTTGATTCGAAAAGTGTACATGAGCATTTTCTGAGACAAGTCCAAGTTCCGACCAAGTTTTAATGTTTATTTTTGCTTATTTGGGAGCTAAAGGTGCTTTTGGGCTTGATCCTACTTGCAATAGGGCCTCGTGTTTAGCAACACGGTTTTAAGTCCTTTCCTGTTCCGCGTTTTGTGAAATCTGGGCCTTGGGCTGCATTTCCGGCGCCCAAGGCTAGGCGTTAAACATTTCGGCGCCCAGCCATGGGCGCTGGAAGTCTTTTCCTGCTGATATTTGACTTTCGGATTTCCTAAACACGTTTCCGAATGGGAGGATGTCACTGGGTGTGTTCCGCTATATATAGGGGCTAGATACGTCCTTATTTTCCACCACTCTCAATTTCTTTCTCTTTTTTGCTGTGTTTTAATTACTCATTGCTTTTGCCATGTCGATCCCTACTTTCTCACTCCAACGGACTGTTAGGCGTTGGCTACGGGCCCTTACTCCCACAGAAAAGGCTTTGTTAAAAGAATACCACTTAGAGGCACTTTTAGGCTTACAACAAATTAATATTGATTATAACTTTCTGCATGCTGCCCTAAGCTTTTGGGACTCCGATCATCATGTTTTTGCCTTTCGGGGCAACGAAATATGTCCTTTGCCAGATGAATTTGCTGCGATCCTTGGTTATCCTACTAATGCTACTCCTGCTACCCCTGGCACTATTGAAGAGGGTAAAACAACCATAGGGGCTTTCCTAGGACTAGATGATAACATGTTTGCTGGAATTGTTGTAGGTGACGAGGTTAACTTGGCAAAACTTGTAAAACATCACTTTAGGCCTAGTAAGAATATGACCGAACAGAAATTGAATATTCGAGCCCTTGTATTTTGCTTGTTGAATCACTATTTGCTGTCGAATAACAATGGTGCGTTCGGTGACATAAGGTTGATCCCCTTGATTAGCCAGATGGAAAGTTGCTATTCTATTATGCCGTTGGTTGTTGCCGAGACTTTGCTGAGTGCGGATGAGCTGAAGAAGGATGCCAAATCTGAAAATTTTAAGGGAATCCCCCTATTACTGCAGGTAATCGATTTTTCCTTGCGCACGTATACACGTTTTTTTTTGCGTACACGATGAGTTTCAGCGCCCAGTGATGGGCGCTGGAATTTTCGGCGCCTGGTCCTGGGCGTTGAAACTGCGCTCTAGGAACCGTTTTCTTTTATTATTTTTTGATCGTGCTAGTTTTTTGTAGATTTGGCTCGTGGAACGGCTTAGACTTTTGGAAGCTCCTGCCGATCCTAAACATTATCGCCCTATAGCCTTGGGTAACCGAAAATACTTGCACCAAGGCCAAGACGAGGCCGAATGGACCTCCTTTTTTACTTATGGCATTTGTTCTATTAAGTGGGTGGTACCATGGTGGGGTTTGACTACTATGACAGGGGGTTCTGAGGTATCGGTTTATGTTTCTTTGTTGGGGCTATCTCGTCCCATTTATATTTTCCCTTACCGAGTCATGCGTCAATATGGTTTAAGGCAGACTATCCCCTTTTCTGATACGGTACCACCTAAGGTAGCGGCCTTTTCACAAGCACGGGTTCTAGCGTGGGCTAAGTATTATGATGGTCTCCCGCGTTGGGCCGTAGCTACAAATGGCTTTGTGGGTCTTTCTGAAACTACAAGTTGTGGATGAGCTCCGATGATAAAGATGTGAGGACCGAGGCTCGAAATGGGGAGCCGGCTGAGCTTTTGATACCTCGTATTCGTGTTAAGTATGAGGGTCCTGATTCTGCCAAACCTCGTACCTATAGTATTAAGACCGTGAAAGCTCATCCTGATCGAAAGAGAAAGGAAGTTCTTCCCCGTTCCAGTTTCAGGCCTAAAAAGATGCCTAACATGAAGGGGTCTGCTGTTGTTAAAAGAAATGCAAGCTCTCGCGGAGATCGTCGCCGGAACAATGTATGGGTTAGGAAGGCTCAGCCGCCTGTAGAAACAGTGGCTAGTCTAGTTGATGATAATAATCCTTCTCCCACCATTGTCTGTGCCCTTGAGGCTGAGCGGGCTATAACTGAGAATGTTTCTGAAGCCTTGGCATCTTTGGAAGTTAGTGTTTAGGCGCCGGTTCTTATGGAGATTGATATTGGGGCAGCGCAGAAGACTGTGGGGGTAGATCCTGCGAACATTGCCCTCTACAAGACTTTATTTGATGATCCGGAAGAACTAGAGTAGTGTAGTTCTTGCTAGGGTGTAGGTGCCCTTTATTTATTTCAGTTGTGTTTGTTTTTTATTCTTAGCACTTTGTTTTCCTTCCTATTATTTTTCAATAAAGGCAGATTTTTATTTTTCATTTTCATTTTTGTTACTCCTCCTTTTTTATGTTTTTATGTGTCTAACACTTTGCACAAAGAATATGTGTTGTTTTTTTTTTGTTGGACCGAATCCTTGGTAGGGATTGCCTACGTATCTTGTCAGAATCAGGTCGCGCGTAGTTCTAGCTTTAGAATAAGTTCTAGTATGCCGGATTTCGTTAGATATGCCCTGAGGTGGAAGCATATTACTTAATCGGTCAAATGAGTGAAGTATTATCATTATTTTCGTCTGCCGTTTTTTGCCATAAGTCGCGTAAAAATGAAATTCGACTAATTTGTATGGCTATATTTTTGGTAAGCCTATTTGGATACGTACTGTACTCCCCAAGTGTTCGTTATTTTTCCGTTGTGTGCGGATAAAATGACGAGCACTTCTGAAAAGAAAATTTTTGGCAGGCAGAGAGTTTCAACGCCCAGGCTGGGGCGTCAGAAATTTCGGCGCCCAGCCCTGGGCGCTGAAAATGATTTCTGGCGGTCGTTTTTGACGCTTTGCTTCACATGTTCTTGCATTTATTTCTTTTTTTGTGCCTTGATTTTTGCTCGTATTTAAAGTCAATTTTGAGGCTATTTTGGAGGCTTTTTTGACTGTTAGCGTGAAATGCATTTTTGTCCGGATTAATTTTTTCTATTCGTGACTCGAAACAGTTTTGAAAATGGAGTTAGGGTGCGGAAGTTATGAAGATCTTTGTGTAGGCTTTTGAGGTGGGTTGAGGTGCGTGTCGTTTTTGAAGGATTGGTGGGGGTTATATTTTATTAATTCCCCTTTTAAGCAACATTTGCTTTCGTTTTGGATTTTGATTTCCTTTGACTTCTTTGGGTTGTATGGGTTGATTTTTATGGTTACACTGGTTGACTTTTATGTTTTGGAGATATGAATGGGATGTTGCGGTTTATTTTTGTGGGTTTCGGGAATTGGTCCCCATGGCACTATTTCAAGGCAGAGTGTGCCTTGTTTGTTGGGCCTAGAGTAGGCCGCCTCTTTATTTTTGTATTTTGCAAGTACATTTGGTGCTTATTTAGTGTTAGAATAAAATTTTTTTAGGAGAAATATTACGCCTTTATTGATTTGGAAAGTAAGGAAAACACACTGAAATAAAACTGACCTATATTCTAAGGGGCCTTTGGACCATCTAAAGTCTCTATTATTTTTTCTACCAATCTAAAGAACTACTAGGCGCTTTTTACTAATGGTGCTCTATGTGGCTCAAGCCTCGGGTTTAGTCTCATAAAACTTCGGTCCTTCACCGGTACTCATCTTGAATTCTATTCCTTTTGCATTGACCCACTGATATGTCTTCACCCATCCGTTCTCGATCTCTTCTAGTGTTGATGCAGGAGAGATTAACCGGGTTGGATTGAAACCTTCATCTTGTAAAGCTAGGGTAGTCATCACAGTCTCGTCCTCCATAGGCCTCGATTCGTTAAACAATGTCCATAGAGCCTGGTTGTCCAATATTTCAGCTGTTTTAGTCTTGGTGAGGTGGGGTGCCTCATCCAAGGTGTGGCAGTCATGGAAAATTTCAAATCCGGGTTTTAGCAAGCCATCCTGAACGGAGGGTTCAGGGAAATCGCAGCATGGGTGTTCTTCTCCTTCCCGAATGAACATCCCGTTAAGGGTTCTTTGATACGGGGGAAGGAGGGTGGTTTGTTTGGCTTTGTTAAGGCGTAGCCCAGACAGGCGGTCAGCAATATCTTCCTCCGTTGGTTCATAGCCTAAGCCAAAGGGAGTAGATTTGTTGGGTAAAAGATGGAATGTGCGTTCCTTCTTCCTTATGCCCAATGGGGTTCCTGGGAAATAACCTTGAGCTAGTAGCATTCTAGGGATGAACCGGGATGCATGCGGGTCTAGGAATGCTGGATCATAGTCTTTAATGAACTGGATTGCTTCTTCCATTTGAAACCCATAAAGGTCGTCTGCAGTTTCGGCCGTTCCAACCATAGTACAACTGATGTCGAGAGGAGGGGCGCGGATTTCTAGTATTACCCCGTTATGGTTAAGTTTAACCATTTGGTGCAGGGTAGAAGCCACACCTCCTAAGTCATGGAGCTAAGGTCGCCCCAATAGGAGGTTGAAAGTGGGCTTGATGTCGATTATTTGAAACTCCGTGGTGCGTGCCACAGGCCCGGTTTGTATGGTAAGGTTGATTTTTCCCAACACAGGCCATTGAGAGTTATCATAGGCTCGTACCCCTTGTGTGGAGGTTTGGAAGTCATCGCTTCCTAGTCCCAAGCAATGTGCGGTTCGCAACGGGCAAACGTTAACCGCCGAACCGTTATCTACGAGCGCTAGGGGGATGTTTTGCCCTTTGCATCCAACTACTAGATAGAGGGCTTTGTTATGGGCACCCCCTCCCTGGGTAAATCTTTGGCAGTGAAAACTATGGCCTTTTCTCCAGCATCTCTCGTGACGTGGTTAACTAATGTGTCAGGTGTGATATCTGTAGGCACTGAGGTCAAGTGAGCGAATAAGCTTTTCGCGATGTTCTTTTGAGGTACACATGAGATCCCAGATGGTAATTTCGGCCTTGGTTCTTTGCAATTGTTTCAAAAGAGGATTTTCAATGACTTCTGCGACGGTGGTGTGCCGTCCGTTCTCAGGAGCTTGCCTGACTGGGATATCGTCCATAGGAGGTGGGCGAATGTCAGGCTGGTATATTCTTCCTGATCTGGTGAGGTTGTCGACTTCGAGTTCTTGAGTGGTGGTGTCGATGAGAGCATACCCGGGCCAAGTTTCAGTAAAGAGGTCCTGGCCCGACACTTGAGATAGGTAGATATCTTCAGCATCATCATCCCACACACCGCACACTTCTCTCTCGATTCGATCCATAGGGACCACAGCGAGTGGTGCACCTTGAGGTGTAATGTACACCGTAGGGTCGAAGTTCTCATTTTCTGGTTGGTCGAGAGAGATGTGACAAGAGCCGAGTGGGCTCTTGTTGTTGTTGGGTTTGCCAACGTTAGGGAGAGGTATCACTTCATCCTCTATCATGTCCTAGATGGTATTCTTTAGGTTCCAGCAGTTTTCAGTGTCATGCCCATTTCCTTGATGGAATTTGCAGTAAGTACCTTGGACCCAATATTTGCTTTTGACAGGAGGGTCACGGGTGGGGCCTATAGGTCTCAACTTTCCTTGATTGGTTAATCTTCAAAGGCTTGTACCAAAGTCGACCCGAGTGGGGCAAACTTTCGGTCTCGGACCCATCTTCCAGGGCTTCTTCGGGCGGGAGTCTCTTCTACAACATGGACTTCTTGGGTTTGGGATGTGTTACCCCGATTATAGGCGTTGTTTTATATGTGGGTTTGCTTTGTATGGTTTTGGCGAGGTCGTCCTCGATCTTTATTCCCACATCATAAACTCTTTTGAAAGTGTCAAGTCCCAGGTACCTAAGGTGTTGTCTGTAAGCCGGGTCCAGGTTGTCAATGAATTTTTGGACCAATTCTGTTTCGGGAGGCCTATTGATTAGCTGGGCCGCCTGGTCCCTCCATCTAGCAAAGTAGGTTGTGAAATCCTCATTTTCTTTGGAAGAGAACTTCCAGCTCGCGCATGGTGACTTGGAAATCCATGTTCGACGAGTATTGCTTGATGAAGACATTGACAAAGTCTTCCCAAGTGGGGAAGAGCTTAGGGTCCTGGTGATAGTACCATTTGAGCGGCACAGGTTCCAAGGACAAAGGAAAGGCAGGTAAATACATGGACTTGTCCACGCCTTTCAAGTTCATGGCATTCACAAAGCTCAGTAGATGATCACAGGGATTGTCCGTGGCCTTGAACTTTGGTAAGTCAGGTGAACTGAACTTTTCTGGTAGTTTGCCAGGAAAAGGTTCAGGATCGAGGGAGAAGTATTTGCTCCTCATGGTTTGCTGTAGGACCATTTTTTCAATCCTCTTCTCGTTATCGAGGTCATTTTTGGCTTGTGCAGCCGCTAAAGCTTCATTTTCCATTTTCAATTGGCCCATAAGTTGGGTCATTTGGACCATCTGGTCTCGCAAATCTTCGATGGACATGTTTGAAGGTGCGAATCGAGGTTGGGGAAGCGGAGATCCTTGGAATGAGGGATGACGGACGGAGCTTGGAGTCACTAAACCTGATGTTGGCGATGTATCTTCGAGACGCACTAACCGTTGATTCCCTGATCGGCACCGAGTGGCAGGACCAGTCCTATGCATAAGATAAGCTAAAGTTTAGGTCCCAAAGTTTCAAGTATTACTTAGTCTAGACTTCGACTCTTCTATTGGTTTTTCACTCTTTCTTTTGTTGGTACACTTTTCAGTTTTTTCTTTTGGTCATTCTTTGGATTTTCGAAACACTTGCTCGTGTGACATTCATAATTATTAGCATGTTCGGTTTTTAGTGCCGAGCATTGTCGTCGTAGGAGGCCTAACAACGACGCAAAGAGTTTATTAATTTTTTACGAGTCGCTTTTGAAATCGAGTGCTTTTCTTACGCCCTCATAGCAATTTTTTTACGAACGTTTTTTTTGTGCTACGTATTTTCCTTTTGCGCGGGCGCCGAGGCTGCTGCGCCTGACCAAAAGGCCAGGCAGCAACTTCAGCGCCCAGCGAAGGGCGTGAGAAATTTCAGCGCCCAGCCAGGGGCGTTGAAAATGCGTCCCTGGCTGGTTCTCGTTTTCAGTATTCGTCTACTTTTGTTTTTGCGACTTTAATTTTGCGTGCTTGCCTTATAACGTCCTTTACGCGTTGTGCAGCGTTTGTGGGATTCGTTACGGCCATCCCGAGCGTCGCTTATTTTTGTGGCGATCGTTCGGGTTTGCGGAACACGTATTTTGGTATAACTCTTTGGCCAATTGGTTTATGAATGTTGGGCAATTTTTAAGGTCGTTGGTTTTTCTAGGACAGTTTGTCACACACAATCATATATTTCGCTACACATAACTAACATTCCATCATGAGGCAATAATAATATGTCATGTAGTTTATGATAGGCTTCTATGGGTAGTTATTTGCGCCTGGCTTGGTACAGCTTCTATCGTAGATCCAACACATGCCCTGGTCGAGGTAGTGTCTTCAACAGAGGAATTTCGCTCAAGAGGCCAACCCGCAAGTGCAAGCCAAGGGGGCATGCAGGCGAGAGGGACCTAATGAGCGAGCGATTGGTTTCGGGATAGGTGTACTACCTGCACAAGTACCGAGTGGGCAACATGCGCGACGTATGCACCCCCCTATTGGCGAAAAAAGGTATCCTTAGTCCCAACTCCCGAGGGAGCTGAGATTCGTTATGCGGTTCTGCCCGTTCACATTAATATGCTGATTTTCAGGTCGTCCCAACTTGATGGGGAAATAAACGCGGGGTAGGATCTTTTCACCCTTCGCCTATTTTGATTACCTACAAGCACGAGTATTTCCTTCACTATCCCCAGTGGAGTCGCCACTGTGAGGGGGTCGAAAAAGCGCGAGGCTAATGCGTGACCTCGTCCCTCGTGGGTGTGACGATTCTTTTTATTCAATCAAGTGTAATTGGATTTCCTGTGAGTTTACACCCAATTGACTAGTAATATAGGAGTCGCCATTCAGTTTTTAACGACAATGAGAAAAGCTGACAAAACCCGGTTATCGTGACATAAAGGGAGTGCAATTATGTTTGACCACGACGGCCGTAGGTTCCCTTGTGATCCCTGGTGTGGGGATCTCTCAACATACACCCGCAGGGTAGAGATTGAGGGTTCGGGGGACTGTAACTACCGAGAGGAGTACTCACTCGTCGATAACTCCAGAGGCAGGATATCCTTACTAGCTCAGCATAAATAATTGAAGGGACATGCGTTAACTATTAAACTAATCTGAGTTGATTTTAGCAATATGCAACATGTAATACTATATCGATCGCGATTATCTGATTTAGATTGCATTAAGGACTTTGACTTTTCTATTTCTCCTTTTAATTTAACGAATCTCAAATTATGGGACTGGATACGTTCTGTTCGATTTATGGATCGATTGCGACAGAACGCGTGAACAATTTCGCAGCGTGAGGCTTAGGCTAGGGGTTGGAGTCAATACTCAGAATATGAATTGTGTGTTCTGATTTCACGTCGAACTTGGGCTATATTTATAGAAAAGAGTTTGTGGAAAGATAGAATTGCAGAGCTCTAATCCACAAAGAATTAGGAAAAAACACGTACCCAGGTAATTCCAGCGCCCAGGCCTGGGCGCCGAAGATTTCGGCGCCCAGAGCCAGGCGTTGAAAATAGGGCCTGGGCTGTTTTCTTAGTCAGATTCGGATTCCTGAAATCCGTAGTGTTTGAGACTTAATCGAGTCTTTTAGTGCGTATCAATTTCATGACGGAATGCGTCTGGGCCCGTTACGAACTCTAGGCTCGTTAGGATTTTAATTAATACGTAACTCTTATTTCCGAATCATATTAGGAATAGGATTCTCGCAGTTTTTATCTCATTTAGGATTTATGTTGGAGTGCAACACCTAATTCTCACAGGTTTCTATCTTTTATGACTTGCCACTTTTAGAAGCTACCCTTTACGGTAGTTACTATTTTTAGCAGGTTTCTATAAATAGCAGGTTTCGGGTGAAATGAAGAGGGGAATTGAGATTCGTTATTTTATAGGAGATGCGTTGTCAAGTGGAGATTTATATTTTCATCATCGAACCTTCCCTTTCGGGAATGGGGACAAAAGTAGGTGTCTACAGTAACCTTCCTTGAGCAAAAAGTCTTTCTTGTTCACATGTGGTAGATCATAATTATTTGAACCCTTGGCTTTTAGTATTTCATTCATCACATATTGGTATGATAACCAAACATTTCCAAGTGTTCTTGCCTCTAACTCATAATAAGCTTGGTTAACTGCATCCAACATGTCATCAACATCCTTTGGCATTTTCTTGTGCATTAAACTTTGAATACTTTTGAAAAACCCAAGTCTAATATGTTCAAGTCCGGACTGTTTGGTGGTTGTTGGACTAGAATGAAAGTGAAGTCACCTTGTTGATGTGCTTGTTGCCATATAGCATCAGATTGAGTGATGTGTGTTCTTGCATTGTCTTGTTGTATGAATATTGTTTTTGGCCCTTCACTTGGAGGCCATTTTTGCATGATTGCTGGAACAATTTGATTGATGAGCATGTCCCTTGTCTCTTCTTTTCTGACTGATTCAACTACTTTAGTCACCATTGTCCCCTTATCTCTATTTTTGAATTCCTCTTTGCTGCTTCTTGATAAGTGAATGGAAAGATCCCCAATTTGCCATCAAATGTGCATTCATCTTGAGCATTGAATCTAGGCCTTGCAACTGCTACTGTGAACATTACCTTTGGTATGAATTTGCTTGACTTTCCCGATCTGTATTTGCCCCTTTAATGCTTCACCAAATACACCCTTTGTGTTTTTTTGCTCAAGTAGAACCACTTTTCATCAATATGCACAAAATTAAACATTGGTTGGTATTGCCTCTTTGTTTGTGGACTATCCCCTTCTAGTAAATCTAGGACCCATTTGACCCTGTGTAGCATGTTGGGGTCTTGCAACCCCGGATGTAGGGGATTTGTGTGTTCCCTAACATCACCCTTTTTTATCATTCTCCAAAGTGTTGTTGCTCCAATATCTAGCATCTCTGCCAAATCCCTAATGCATGTTCTGTCCCCCATGGTTAGGCTTGTGATTGTGTCTTGTTCAACTTGAATGCGTTTCCTGCCAGCATTTTTTTGCCTTTGTTGCCATGTTGTATCTCTGGAATGCCTCTTTTTGTGCCATTACTTGCTTCCAAATTCTTCTGACTGTTCTGGATGCACATTGTACATTTGAGCAATATGTTTATATGCTCCATAATATGGTTGTCTTTGTCCCTTTTGCGATGGTTGTTCAACAACCGCATCAGAATTTGCACCTTTGTGTCACAGCTGAGCCTTGGCTTCTTCTTGCGTTGATGATCCCGTATTCCTACATGTTGCTGAAAATTGTGTTGATGCTGCTCTGGTGTCTCATTGAGATCAAATGGAAAAACTATGTGTTCCATGTCCCCTGTTTCTTCTGCTGCTTCATTCAAGTCGAAAAAAGTCCCCTCCTCGTCAATGTGGTCAACCATCATCATCTGATTCTAGTATCCACGCATCATTATGTAGACACCTACTTTTGTCCCCATTCCCGAAAGGGAAGGTTCGATGATGAAAACATAAATCTCCACTTGACAACGCATCTCCTATAAAATAACGAATCTCATTACCCCTTTTCATTTCACCCGAAACCTGCTATTTATAGAAACCTGCTATTTATGGAAACCTGCTAAAAATAGTAGCTGCCGTAATGGGCAGCTGTTAAAGTGGCAAGTCATAAAAGATAGAAACCTGTCAGAATTAGGTGTTGCACTCCAACATAAATCCTAAATGAGATAGAAAACTGCGAGAATCCTATTCCTAATATGATTCGGAAATAAGAGTTACGTATTAATTAAAATCCTAACGAGCCTAGAGTTCGTAACGGGCCCAGACGCATTCCGTCATAAAATTAATACGCACTAAAAGACTCGATTAAGTCTCATACGCTCCGGATTCTAGGAGTCCGAATCTGACAAAGAACTCGGCACAGACATCACTTTCAACGCCCAGAGCTGGGCGCCGAAATCTTTGACGCCAGAGCTGGGCGCTGAAAATACCTGGTACGTGTTTTTTCCTAATTCTTTGTGGATTAGGAATCTGCAATTCTATCTTTCCACAAACTCTTTCCTATAAATAGACCCCTAAAACCGACGTGAAAGGAACACACAACACACAATTCATATTCTGAGTATTGACTCCAACCCTTAGCCTAAGCCTCTCGCTGCAAAATTGTTCACGCGTTCTGTCGCAATCGATCCATAAATCGAACAGAACGTATCCTGTCCCATAATTTGAGATTCGTTAAACAAAAAGGAGAAATAGCAAAGTCAAAGTGGTTAGTTTTCTGAGAACCGTGACGCACCTCTCAAGGGTGCGTCGTAATGTGTCCCTTTTCGATGATTTAATTGCTTTCCTCGCCCTTTTATGAACTGTTAAACTAACTAAATCTGATTGTTCTACCACGCCTAACAAATATAATATTTTGGGAAATGGATCATCATGCTAGGTCCCTTAATGCTATTTAAATCAGATAATCGCGATCGATCTAGTATTATATGTTGCATATTGCTAAAATCAACTCAGATTAGTTTAATAGTTAACGCATGTCCCTTCAATTATTTATGCTGAGCTAGTAAGGATATCTTGCCTCTGGAGTTATCGAAGAGCGAGTACTCCTCTCGGTAGTTACAGTCCCCCGAACCCTCAATCTCTACCTTGCGGGTGTATGTTGAGAGATCCCACACCAGGGATCACAAGGGAACATACAGCCGTCGTGGTCAAACATAATTGCACTCCCTTTATGTCACGATAACCAGGGTTTTGTCGGTTTTTCTCATTGTCGTTAAAAACTGAATGGCGACTCCTATATTACTAGTCAATTGGGTGTAAACTCACAGGAAATCCAATTACACTTGATTGAATAAAAGAATCGTCACACCCACGAGGGACGAGGTCACGCATTAGCCTCGTGCTTTTTCGACCCCCTCACAGTGGCGACTCCACTGGGGATAGTGAAGGAAATACTCGTGCTTGTAGGTAATCAAAATAGCTGAAGGGTGAAACGATCCTACCCCGCGTTTATTTCCCCATCAAGTTGGGACGACCTGAAAATCAGCATATTAATGTGAACGGGCAGAACCGCATAACGAATCTCGGCTCCCTCGGGAGTTGGGACTAAGGATACCTTTTTTCGCCAATAGGGGGGTGCATACGCCGCGCATGTTGTCCACTCGGTACTTGTGCAGGTAGTACACCTATCCCGAACCCAATCGCTCGCTCATTAGGTCCCTCTCGCCTGCATGCCCCCTTGGCTTGCACTTGCGGGTTGGCCTCTTGAGCGAAATTCCTCTGTTGAAGACACTACCTCGACCAGGGCATGTGTTGGATCTACGATAGAAGCTGTACCAAGCCAGGCGCAAATAACTACCCATAGAAGCCTATCATAAACTACATGACATATTATTATTGCCTCATGATGGAATGTTAGTTATGTGTAGCGAAATATATGATTGTGTGTGACAAACTGTCCTAGAAAAACCAACGACCTTAAAAATTGCCCAAACATTCATAAACCAATTGGCCAAAGAGTTATACCAAAATACGTGTTCCGCAAACCCGAACGATCGCCACAAAAATAAGCGACGCTCGGATGGCCGTAACGAATCCCACAAACGCTGCACAACGCGTAAAGGACGTTATAAGGCAAGCACGCAAATTAAAGTCGCAAAAACAAAAGTAGACGAATACTGAAACCGAGAACCAGCCAGGGACGCATTTTCAACGCCCCTGGCTGGGCGCTGAAATTTCTCACGCCCTTCGCTGGGCGCTGAAGTTGCTGCCTGGCCTTTTGGTCAGGCACAGCAGCCTCGGTGCCCACGCATGAAGAAAATACGTAGCAAAAAAAAAACTTTTCGTGAAAAAAATTGCTACGAGGGCGTATGAAAAAGCACTCGATTCTAAAAGCGACTAAAAAATAAAAATAAATAACTCTTTGTGTCGTTGTTAGGCCTCCTACGACGACAACGCTCGGCACCAAAACGAGCATGCTAATTAAACGACCTTGAATGTCACATGGGAAAAGTATTCAAAAAAAATAATGTTCAAATGAAGTTTTCAAGAAAAATAATGTTCGAATAAAAATTAAATCCGAGTCTAGACTAGGCTATGCAAAGTACAATCTAAATCCTATGTCTTAGTTGTCTTATCCATAGAATCGGTCCTAATGCTTGGTGTCGTTCTGCAAATAAAAAGGTTAAACATATTGAGTCTCCCTTCCTAACATTTAAATCAATAAGCACCCATATGTAATTGTCGTCCCTTGCTAAGAGTCTACGGCCTCAATACTCTCTCTCACCAATAAAAAAATATATTATAGTATTTGCAAAATGGAAACAGTCACATTCTGAAAACATTCCCCCATAGTCGCACAAACCCCAAAGTGAACCTAAGGTGTCAATACCGTTAGCAAAAATTAATGGCCCCAAGGCTTATAATCACATTGGGTCACGACTATCATAGTCCTCTCGAGTCACTCGCTCCTTGAAATACTACTAAGTACGGACTAAAAGATTTTCCATGAATGCAACATGACCAACCATGAAAATACCCAAATCGGCATGCCATAAGGCTACCATTGGGGGTAAAGCAATACACACTAAGAGAGAAGCCGCACTAATGATTCTAGCCTTGCAAAAAATAAAATTCGATCTCCCCAATTAACTACCTTGCCAACATTAAGCAAAATGGCGCATGACAGATGAACACTCAAGGGTTAAATCTGAAGTGTCAACCAACGAAAGTTATGGTCCAATTAGCCTAAGTCTGAGAGTCGCTTGGTCAAGTGTTATAGGCTTACGCCACGTCATTATTTTGAGTCTAGGCCACCTCCTTGTACTCATACACGGGTTATAATCAGAAAGATTAATGAAAGTTCGAATTATTTTCGAACTTCCAATTAAATCCAGAAACTGGAGTCTGAAAAGAAACAAAAAATTATTTTCGATGTAATTCTTTCGTTAAATTTCAATAAGGTAAAACAACATTTTGAATCTACGCTATTTGCACCTTTTAAGAAACGACTAAATACTCTTGCAAAGTAGGGACAATTTAAAAGGTCCACCCTAGGCTACTAAGCTAAAGGTCCACCCTAGGCCCACTAAAATAAAGGTCCACTATAGGCCTACCAAACGAGGCTCACTCAGTCTCGCCTCGTGACTCAAAGACCACAACCCTCTACCTTTTAGCCCAAATAAAAAAGATTTGAAGGATTTTATGCTGGGGAGAAATCCCAAGCAAAAAGAAAAAAGAGAAGAGAAAAGGGAGAGCGAAAACGAGCGAGCCATGAAATACTTAGCCCGTACCTTCCAAGGTTTGGAATTTACCAAGGTGAACGAAGGAAAAGAACTGAGTCAACAAATCCAAATCACGCCACAAAAGCTACATAAAGTTCTACGATGTCTACCCTTTCCAGTCATTATGTTCTTAGACGCCTGCGCTCTGGGGCCCCTGTTCAGCTCATTTAACCCATCCATGTTCTCATCGCCATAACCCAAGAAACCATTACCTCGGACTCTTGTTCTCGAACTTATTGTCAACCGAAACCACGTACGGCCATTGACACGTGCGTCATACCCATTATTTCCAAACCTGTTCTTACACACCATAGCATAATGACCATATAAGTTGTGTGGATACATCCTGTTGATATACCCTTGAGCCGTCCCCCATGCTACTCATTGGCCTTGATTGATGCAAACTCATGACACTAGCTTGAGGCCTGCAAATTATGAGTCCTAGCAGATATAATCCTCATGCTTGACCAATACCTATACAACTTATCCCAACTCATTCAACCCATCTTTCAAACCGTCTTGAGTCACGAATATAAAAAAAAAAAAGACAAATGAAAATACAAAAAATGTAAATAATACAAAAGCAAACTTTGCCAAAGCACCTATAAAGTTAGTCTAAAAAGAAAAAGAAGCATTTAGCGCACAAAAAAAAGATCCGCCCAGAAATCATTTTCAGCGCCCACAGTAGGGCGCCGAAATCTTTGACGCCCCAGCCTGGGCGCCGAATCTCTCTGCTTGCTAAAATTTGTCCAGAAGTGCTCGTCATTTATCCGCACATACACGGAAAAAATAACGAACACTTGGAGGGGTACAACACGTATTCAGATATACGTACCACCAAAAAATACACGTACTCAATCAAAAAAAATATAAAACAAATTTTTGGCTTACGGCAAGGCAAGTAGATTGAAACAATAATAAACTTCACTTATTCTTCCGTTTCAAATAATATGTTTCCATCTCAGAACATACTTATCGAATTCGGCATTCTAAGAACCATTTTCTAGGCTAAGAACTACGCAAGACCTGATTCCAAATTAAATCTATTTAAGGCGGATACGTAGGCAATCCATGCATGATTCGGTTCCAACCAATTTGCAAAATGTTAGAGCCTATAGAAAAAACAGAATAAAAATAGAAGTCCCTTATTGAAATTTAATTACTTGCAACCCAAGTCGAAATTTAAGTCAAAGGAAGAATCCAATTCATCAAGATGCCAAAATTAATAAGCACACCATCGAAAAAAATAAGGGCACGTACCCTTGCCAGAAGGAGCACTCACACTCCTGGCACTACTAGCCAAGACTCAAAAGATCGCTTTGCCTCAATTGAATGGGGGCTAGCGCAAGCGTCCATGACCTCTAAAGTACTCGACTTGACCTCCCTAAAGCGAACTAACTCACTTAAAGACTTTCTTTCACCACTAGACATAGTTGTTCGCTTAAGACCTTCTTCACCACTAGACCGGTCATAATCGCAACAAGTAGTAAAGGCAGTAAGCCTGCAATAAAGAGGATTGTTCTACGGCATCACCCCATCGTTCCTCGACTCAGGGCACCGTTCATGGTAATTCGAATGCTTGCTAATCCCCTTTGAAAAAATCAGACATTGTCAATAGGACTTGGCACTTAACCAAGGCTCACCCTACTCAGACATATGACACCGGGCATCTAAAATCGAAATCTAAAAGCATCATTAATGGGAAAGACATAATGGCAACTGGGGGCTAAAAATTGAAATGAAAGAGCTAGGGAAAGAACTAAGTATACCTTGACCTTTTGTGCAGACATATCCACCAAGTAAATCTAGTCAATTCGAAAACGGTTTTACATTCCCGCAATTCTGGAAAAGATGGCCCTAAAAGCCTAAAGCATATGCCAAACGGACACAAGTATATCTTGACACCTGCACCCTGGCTTCCAGCAAATTCTTAGACAGCATTCCAAAAATCGTAACAGTATTTTGATTCACTCATGTAATCCTGTACGAACCCTTCTATAAGTCAACCTACTTAGGACACCTCAGATTGTACACAATAGGACTCGGAATTTTAAATAATTTCCAAATAATTTTCAAAGACTTTCTTCGACATAATACAGAGTCGTTGGTTTAATCTAGGTATGCGTTTATCCCGATGTTGCAAGTGAGTCCAAAAGATTTCTAATATGATTATGGGTAAAGAAAGGCATCTAGCTTTTGGTCAAGGCATACTTCAACATCTGACTACCTTGACCATGGCAATGTCGCATAAACGACATTTACAAGAGAAAGTAGCAGATCACTACTCGACGTACTCGCACTAAACGAGTCTGGTTTCAAACTATTCATGATCCATGCACCATGAATGCATAAAAACGTATGCAAGGCATTAAGCACAAGCCAATCCCGTTAGCTACAGTTGGAGGCTTGAGAAAAACACTCTAAAAACGCTCGAAATGACGATTTCATCACAAATTCTCGACGCTAATGCTATACATATGCATAGGGGCACAATCCTAAGCGTCAATCGTGTAAGACAAGCCTTAGAATTGCTACAAACCCCTCCCAAAATTCTAAGCGCTACTTAGAATATATAAAGTCACCCCACTAACAAGGGTAACTGAAAATCGCGACGTCACCAAAACTCCAATCAAACTACTGCACATAACGCTCGCCCTACAAGCGCCCGTTACACAGTCTACCTCGTTCAAAGCAAAAGCGAAAGAAAAAAAATCAAGGATAAGAACTGTCAAAATATACCAGAAAAACATTTTTCAACGCCAGAGCTGGGCGCCAATATCTTTAACGCCCCAGCCTGGGCGCTGAATCTTTCTGCTAGCCATGTTTTTCCAGATATAAACATCAAGGAAGAAACACTATGAATCCTCGCATCGAACGAAGTAATAAGCCGTGCAAACCCACGCAGAAAGTGCTACACTTGTTCGACGCACCTGAATGAGGCATGATGAAGTACTCCATGCAAAAATAATATGATATCCAACGCTGGAGGAATGTTCTAAGACACGCTGTTAGGCCACACAAGCCTACGTCGCACCATAAGTTCAACCATCCCACGGTACAAGTCTAAAAAAAGAGAACAAGACATATTCGACTAAGGCGGGCACGACCAAAGGCATGTTGTAAAAGAGGCAAAGATATTACGCCCAAATTCAAAATGCAAGCCACACCGACTTTACATTAAGGATTAATGGTAGCAAAAGATTACCTACCACGAAAGGGATAGCTCGCACCTACACGAGCGGAACCCAAGCATCTTTTTCGAAAGAACCTACAAAAATCGTACGCCAAAAGGAAGCTCCCAACATGCATACTTGGGGGCTCCAAGCTACGAAACGAACATAGCAAAATAAAAAAAAACGCGAAGCAAGTGTTGACGATCAAGAAGGGCACGATGCTTGAGCCCACTTCATGAAGGGCCTGAACCCTATCAAGCTTCTAAGCAAACTATTCAAAATCAGTCATTGCTCAAAAAAAAATATGATTCAAGCAAACTGATTAATGGACCGTACGCAACGACCATTCTATGAGCGCTCGTTCGCACATACATATCATCATTCTAAGTATCGAACATTCACGAACGCGTTCAAAATGAAAAATATACAACAACAAGAGCGGTCAAGTCCTACTCCTTAAGGTATGTTCCTCGGGCCGTATAGACTCGCCAACTGTTGCAATAACTGTACGCCTTAAAGAGCACCAGTTCCTTAAATAATCGCCCCAAGCGACAGCACCGTAGTCCACCAATCGGCTACGGCTTCTCAAGAAAATCATCACGTTCTAAAAATAAAGACAAAAACAAAAGAGAAGAAATACATAGAACTTCAGTGAAATAAACGAATGAACAAGAGGCCAACTGTGTCATCAAAAGACCAGGCCCAAACAACATTTTCAAGCCCCCACCTGGCCGTGAATTATTCCACTCCCAGGCCTGGGCGCCGAAAAATGAACCCAGGCTCAAAAAAGGCCCTAACTTCTATTGGGCCCTGCCGCATCCATTTGACTCGAAAATTGCCAATTTCCTTACTGAAAGTTGCACCTCACGACTTTGTCAAGAGTAGCACACCACTACGAAGATCAGCTCGCACTTACGAGCACGATCCCAACACATCAAGGACATTACAAAATGCGTATCCCCAAAGAACCTCTTGACAAGACTGACCGCCAAGCACAAGTACTTGGTGGCTCGAAAGAAAAAAATATATCTCAAAAAAAAAGGTATGCAAAGTTAAAACAATATTCCAGACTACGCTGACAAAGTCCCGTGTTGGATAATCTCAAAAAAATAAAACCGGACTACGACCTAAGACAAAGGTCGCCGTTGATACTTATACATAGTCCCCTAATCAAGGACCCAAGTAGTGGCAAGTTGAGCCGAAAAGACTAGCTCAAACCATGAAAGATGATGGCCAAAAGACAATGGTCCGTCTAAGCACGTTGTCAACCCACATTCAAGTTACAACTAAATCCGAGCATCCCTCGAAAGAATTTGCTCTTGCAAGATGAAAAAAAGAATTCTCAAAAAAAAAATAAATCACAATGAACAAAAATAGAGACTTGCCCAACCTCAATCAGGCAAGGTCGCGCCGCGAACCACGCAGTTCCAAATCAGGAAAAAATGAATTCAGGGATGTCCACCCTTAGCGGACAGGGCTCGCCCACCTTCAGCGGGCTGGGTCTGCGTCACTAGCCGCGCAGGTCCTCAGTTTTCCAAAATGAAATTTCAAATTAAAAATGAAACAGGCTTGCCATCTTCAGCCGGCGGGGTCTACGACACAAACCACGTAGGTCCTCATTTTTCAAAAAATAAACACAAAACAAATTTCAAAATAGATTCGTCCACTTCTATAGGACGGGGTGTCCACCCTTAGCGGACAGGTTCGCCATCTTTAGCCGGCGGGGGTCTACGTCACAAAGCCGCGTAGGTCCTTATTTTCAAATTTCAAAAATAGATTTGTCCACTTCTATCGACCGGGGTGTCCACCCTTAGCGACAGGTTCGCCATCTTTAGGCCGGCGGGGTCTACGTCACAAGCCGCGTAGGTCCTTATTTTCAAATTTCAAAAATAGATTCGTCCACTTCTATCGGACGGGGTGTCCACCCTTAGCAGACAGGCTCGCCATCTTTAGCCGGCGGGGTCTGCGTCACTAACCGCGCAGGTCCTTAGTCGCTGCAGACGATAACCTTTTTCTGGTTTTCTGTTTTTTTTCCAAAAAGAACGATGTGAGTAGCTTTCCTTTTTTCCGAAAATTGGTTTTACGTTTTTCCAAAAAAGGACGATGTGCTGGATTTTCCTTCGTTTTAAGTCCCATAAAACAAGGGGGTTTTCCTCGTTTAGCTAGCCCTGAAAATGAGAATCTTTAAAAAACTTTTTTACCCCGTGATTGGCTTGGCCAGGCCCAATTACACTTTATAGCTTTGATTTCAAAAACATCTGTAGCTACTCCCAATGACAAAGTGAGGGAGTTTCTATACATCTTTAGATCCTTCCAATGACAAAGTGAGGAAGTTTCTATACTATCCGTTGACTAATCCCAATGACACGTGAGGGATATTCGACACTTCAAGTGATGACCCTTAAGTCAAATGTTATCACTCGAGTGCTCGTGAGACCCTCGCAAAAAAAACAGGTCACCATGGCTTGTGCGACGCACTCCGTCTAATACTTTGACCATCGTCTTACTCCAAGACTCAGTCAAAGTGGGGGCTAACTGTAGACACCTACTTTTGTCCCCATTCCCGAAAGGGAAGGTTCGATGATGAAAACATAAATCTCCACTTGACAACGCATCTCCTATAAATAACGAATCTCAATTCCCCTCTTCATTTCACCCGAAACCTCTATTTATAGAAACCTGCTATTTATGGAAACCTGCTAAAATAGTAACTGCCGTAATGGGCAGCTGTTAAAAAGGGCAAGTCATAAAAGATAGAAACCTGTCAGAATTAGGTGTTGCACTCCAACATAAATCCTAAATGAGATAGAAAACTGCGAGAATCTTATTCCTAATATGATTCGGAAATAAGAGTTACGTATTAATTAAAATCCTAACGAGCCTAGAGTTCGTAACGGGCCCAGACGCATTCCGTCATAAAATTAATACGCACTAAAAGACTCGATTAAGTCTCATACGCTCCGGATTCTAGGAATCCGAATCTGACAAAGAACTCGGCCCAGACATCACTTTCAACGCCCAGAGCTGGGCGCCGAAATCTTTAACGCCCAGTCCTGGGCGTCGAAATTGCATGGATCTCTATTTTCAACGCCCAGCCCTGGGCGCCGAAATCTTTGACGCCCAGAGTTGGGCGCTGAAAATACCTAGTACGTGTTTTTTCCTAATTCTTTGTGGATTAGAACTCTGCAATTCTATCTTTCCACAAACTCTTTCCTATAATAGACCCTAACCGACGTGAAGGAACACACAACCACAATTCATATTCTGAGTATTGACTCCAACCCCTAGCCTAAGCCTAACGCTGCGAAATTGTTCACGCGTTCTGTCGCAATCGATCCATAAATCGAACAGAACGTATCCTGTCCCATAATTTGAGATTCGTTAAATAAAAAGGAGAAATAGCAAAGTCAAAGTGGTTAGTTTTCTGAGAACCGTGACGCACCTCTCAAGGTGCGTCGTAATGTGTCCCTTTTCTATGATTTAATTGCTTTCCTCGCCCTTTTTATGAACTGTTAAACTAACTAAATCTGATTGTTCTATCACGCTTAATAAATATAATTTTGGGAAATTGGATCATCATGCCAGGTCCCTTAATGCTATTTAAATCAGATAATCGCGATCGATCTAGTATTATATGTTGCATATTGCTAAAATCAACTCAGATTAGTTTAATAGTTAACGCATGTCCCTTCAATTATTTATGCTGAGCTAGTAAGGATATCCTGCCTCTGGAGTTATCGAAGAGCGAGTACTCCTCTCGGTAGTTACAGTCCCCCGAACCCTCAATCTCTACCTTGCGGGTGTATGTTGAGAGATCCCCACACCAGGGATCACAAGGGAACCTACGGCCGTCGTGGTCAAACATAATTGCACTCCCTTTATGTCACGATCCGGGTTTTGTCAGTTTTTCTCATTGTCGTTAAAAACTGAATGGCGACTCCTATATTACTAGTCAATTGGTGTAAACTCACAGGAAATCCAATTACACTTGATTGAATAAAAAGAATCGTCACACCCACGAGGGACGAGGTCACGCATTAGCCTCGTGCTTTTTCGACCCCCTCACAAGATCTTATATTGCTCCCGATTATTAATATTCTGTTTACGTTAATTGAAGAGGTTGGCTGGTAATTTTCAATTGGAGTCTTTCTAGGAGTTTTTATCGAAAATGACTATAGCTTCTGTCATGTCCTTTTGGAGATGTTAGATTATGTCACATCCACAGGGACATTATGTGTTGTTTGGATGGGATTTGAGCGTGAATACTGATTAGATTTGCTACTAAAAAATGCTTTCCTTCTACTTCTTGTGAGTTCGCTAAACAAACGATTGTCTGATCTAGGAAGAAATAATAGTGTTCCTGTAATAGGTTTGCGATTTAGTGGTCACATACTCACAGACTCAATAGGTTATTTAGTATATATTCAGTTGTTATGCTGCAATTTTGTTTGTTCTTTTGTTGTGTTGATCAGTTGCTTATTTGGTGATAATGTTGAGTTGCAATTTGCTGCTGTGATCTATAACGTTGCTGAGCAGATACCTAAATGTCTTATCTCTTTCTGCAACACATAATTGAGACACTGACGTGACAAACTAAATAGAAAAAACAACTAATGTATATTTTTTTTCTTATGTAATAATATGTTAGTTGTGCTAAAGGAAGGTAAAGTTGACCAATTGTTGTGTTTACTTTGGTTTCTAACTTCTTAAGCCCATTTCTGGTTCCATTAGTAGTATTTTAACTTAAAGTAAAATCTATAACTATTAGTTGTATTTTATGTCCAATCTTATAGCTAAATGTTATTTTTCGCATGGCATATTAAAATTACAAGTACTGTCAGAATGCACGAAGGTTTAAATTTATGCATTTTATTTTTAGGAACTTAATTAGTTGTAACTGAAATTACTAGTTATTTAGTCCATAATTAGTGTCTTAGCTATGTTAAGTTGATGTAGGTTAGTTGAATTGGTCCCGTATTCTACTTCTTTATGCTTCTGTTCCTTTTATTGTATTCTCTAGATCAGACAATTTATATATTTAACTTTTTCCATTGCTTTTACATTGTACATTACTAATTAGGGGCTGCAAATTTTAAGTTGATGTCTATATTTTGATGATTATTTACTGAACAGTCTTCTTAAGTCTCTTATTTGTTAATTATGTCTATATCCAACAATCTATTATTCGTTGCAAAATATTTGTGATCTATAGACTCTTTTTTGTGTAATTTAGGCATCGTCGTTGTGGAATATATTTAACAAATGGATCAAAATTGGATGAACTTCCCTAGAGGGTCAGAAGGTTTTAAAGCTGCTTTGAATATTTTTCTTAATGGTTATTTTACAAAGAATGCTATTGGAGGACAAATTTTTTCCCTTGTAAAAAGTGTTCTAGGAGTTTTTGCCATTCTAGAGACGTCGTTTATGATCATTTGATTGTTGACGGATTCGTAAAGGGATTCAGGGAGTGGGTCGTTCAAAGGGAAGCATCTTCATCTACAAGTACGATATGTCTGGAATTAATGATCAAAATACGTATGATGATATTGAGGTTTATTACATGATACTTTTATTAAGGTGGAAGAAGGTTTAAATGGAGATCAAGGTTTCCAAGTGAGCCAAATGAAGGAGCCTATAAAGTTTTATAAGCTAGTAGAGCTT